>NC_081435.1:5270942-5545942 GCF_949786415.1 Peromyscus eremicus
TATTTCCCCATGCCTTTAAATGGGATAATCTAAACAAACACGTAATAGTAGATGAGGCTAAAAGAATGCTTATAAAAATGTAAGGACTGGAGAGACAGATCATCGGTGAAGTGGGCAAGGGCACTTGCCACCACCAGACCTGACCAACTGAGTTCAATTTCCAGGCCACACATGGTGGAAAGAAGTGACTCCTATAGGTTATCCTCTGACTTAGACACATGCACTGTGTTCCACGTGTGTATACATATACAAAATAAATGCTTAAAAACTAAACTAAAATGGAAGTTAAATACCACTTGTGTACTTTAGAACAACAACCATGACATCCTTTTGGTAGGGAAGCAGAATAAAGCAGCTCTCACCGTAGCCCTGCTGCTGCCCTGGGTAGCCCTGCTGCCCTGGGTACTGCTGCTGCTGGGGTGGGTAGCCTTGCTGTGGCGGTGGTCCTTGGTACGCGTCCTGCTGCTGGCCGTACTGTGAGTTTCCTACAGGAGAACGGAGAGAGGAGGGCAAAGCACTGAGAAGTCGGCCTAAGGAACACTGGGTTTTCCCTCTCAGATGCACAGCCAACAATACAACAACAAAATGAAATGCCGTACTGATTTTTAAAAAGTTAACAAAACAAAGGAAAACTCAAACCAAACAGAAGGATTTCGGCCAAACAAACTGCAGTTAAAGCCAATTGTGCAAGGCTGAACTGCAGCTCTGCCAGCGTCTCTGCCACACGAGCATTACAGTTACTGGAGCATCAGTCCTAAGATCATGACTACGCTAAATAAAATAAAAAAGACAAAATTAAAGACAGCTACGAGAGCACACACTAGCCACACAACACCAGCAAGCTGTTCCCTAAAGGCACTATGCTGAGATGTAGTGATACACAGGTACAAACACACACGGGGTAGGGAAGGGACTGGTGGGTTTATGTTCAAAGAGGAGATGTCCACGGAGCAAAAAAGCATTTTTAAATGTTTTAGTCTTTTTACTGCTGTTAGAAATGACACATCGTGGTTACATTCTAAATATCTGTAAGGTTGTTTGGGGGGCCCTGTAATTTTCCAGAAAGCCAGCAACTAGTACTCTACAAGAGCTCTGCATGGGAAGACACTGTCCTATGCAAGAACTGCCATTCCTGTAGAAGGGGTGTGCATGTGTATGTGTGTGAAGGTATATAGATACCTCCTTCGTAGTAATGTTGTGAGGAATCCTCATAAGGCCTATCGTAGCCTTGTTCAGGATACGACGGTTGCTGATAACCGTAATCATTATGACCTACATCAATTCGACAAGAGACAGGAAGAAACGTTAATGGCCACTGAGTGAAAACCCTACAATTAAACTTTAAGATAAAACTGAAGAAAAGAAAAAAAAAAGAAAGAAAAAGAAATGGAAATACATAAGAAATAATTTTAATTGCATTAGCAAGTATTTACCAACGTGAATGCTTTCACAGTGCGATAACATGCACACTTTTTCAAAGCAAAGAGCAATAGTTTTAGAAATGTTACACTCATTCTCTTAACTTTGATAACCCTCACTGAGGGCAAAAAACAAAAACAAAAACAAAAACCTTATATTCTATTTTTAAAAAGAAAATGAGAACATTTAGGCCTCTCGCATGTGAGTAAATCAAGCTAAATCAGAATGAACAGTATGCAATTACAGTATTTTATCAAAGCCCTGTTCTGCTGGTCACCATTTCCACAGCATACACTAAAAACAACACAAATTATACAAGAGGTCCGTAAGCTTTTCTCCTGAAAGAAGCTGAAGTGAGTTTTTAACACTCTAAAATTTTATTGCATCAAGTACAAGTGTTTTTCACAGTATTTTCAGATGCAAGAAACAAAATTTAAGATAGGGTCTCTCACCCGGCTTCTTTGAACTCTATATAAATCAGGCTGGCCTTAAACTCACAGGGATCCACCTGCCTGTGCAGCACAAGTAGAACATGTATTTCTCAATGCTGTCATTTTAGGCATCTCTAGAAATATTTCTAGAGCATCTTGAATATAAAAGTTCATAAAATTTGTAATTTCTAAGTTAGAGAACACCTTAAGTTTTATGACACAGTACCTTTCACTGATAGACTAGATTATTTTCTCATTTTTTGAAGTTTCACTTTTTGGTTGCTAAAACATAGCACTAATGTTCTGAGAATGCCTAATTAGGAGGAAGGACTATAGTTACACTCATTGTGTTAGGATTTAAAGCCCCCAAGCCATTTGAAGGGTTGGCAAGATGACCAACCAGCTTACGTGGCCAGCGGCCTGTTAGATCTGTTTCGCTGAGATCCGATCATGCCCATTCCCTGGGCACTGTCTACAGCTGCTCTCGTGCTTGTGTTGAGGAGGGTTTGCATTTGCAATCCGAGAGCAAGACCACAGGGCTTAAAGACCAAAGCATTCACTGCCTGGCCCAGTGCAGAAAATCTCGGCCAGGTACTCATCCAGGTCTTTATGGACATGATTATATCTGGACATGAAAACAGATGCTCAAATTTGTCTAAGAAAATATAATTGTTGATATAAATGGAATACTCTGTACATGTCAAGACATACTTATACACACCTGTGAAAACATGATACCATTTAAATTGAAAACATACTAGCACAAGTAAGTACAATTACTTTAAGTTTTAATATTTATAAAAGTAGTGGTCTACTTTGAATAGAAAGGTTTAAAATAAGACAAATTTCACATCTAAGGAAATATCCAGGACCAAAAAACACCAAGTTCAACATAATTGCTTAAGATGTACTTTAAAGTTGAT
This sequence comes from Peromyscus eremicus, assembly GCF_949786415.1. Lineage (NCBI taxonomy): Eukaryota > Metazoa > Chordata > Mammalia > Rodentia > Cricetidae > Peromyscus > Peromyscus eremicus. The sequence goes on from NC_081435.1 coordinate 5,273,716, forward strand.
TAAAAAACTCATTTATTCTCAGATTACTTATATTTAGCAGGTAGATGTCAATCTTTTAAATTTTTTTGTAAACATACTATTATCTTATTAAAGTTTCTAAATTTAAAAAATTGAATATATCTACATAGAAGTAAGGAAAGAAAAAAGAACAACATTCTGAATATTTCATGGCAAGAACATCTGGCATAAAAAAATACACTGTTCTAACCAGAATTACCTAGATACACCATCATTATTAATAAACGTTTATTGTGTGGAAAGGTCAACAAAGGCCTGCCTCTTCTCTCTGCTTCATCAGGACCTCTGTGGTGACAGTCGGTGTCTAATGCAGATACACCTTCATCCTTCATACACTCATGAAAGCGGCAGATGAAATGCCTTTGCAACAGACCAAACTCCATCTTCTTGTTAGCTTGCATTAGGTTCTAGCCAAGGGGACCTAACACTTTATCCTGAAGTTTCTTTGCTATATAATTTACATTAAAAATAACAACAGAATTTACCATATAGACCAATATTTTGGCAAACCATTTCACTATAAGACAAATCACTATGTAATATAGCCACCTATCACTTTACCAGTTCTATATATTCAGATAATTTTTAACATTAAAATACAAAATTTTCAAACAAAAAGATTTTTAAAATGCACAGTAAAAATCTACTTGTGCACCTGGATTATCAATGTATGTATGTACTTTCTTAGCACTTCCTCGGTAGAGTCAACTTCTCCTGATTCACCTTCCCTTCTAGAGGGGGCTGGGGAGAAGGCAAACTGAAAACCCAAAAGCCTTGTTTATTCAGTAGTAGCCAGTGCACCTGTCTACTGTTGTGTTGTGGACATATCTTTTCTCAAAGGCTAGCAAGCACATAAGCTACAGTTCCTTCACAAGAATGTAACATTAGATAAAGTGTACTCAGGAACTATATTCTCTATGGTTCTACAGAGCCATATTCTTTAAACCAATGGGTGATAATTTATAGCAGGTGAATTAAATCTCTATAAAAATATTACAAAAAAAAGATGAAAGAAATCAGTAACATTTGTTTCAGATTCAAATGAACAATCCTAAATATAAAAGGAGCCTCTTTATGTGAGACAAGATTCTAGTGACGGAATGCAACTCCTGACGGCACTAACAGTAAATATACAAATACACCATGAATTAATTACAAACAAATGTGCTTACTGCTGCTACTGTAGAATACCCAAATGTCTCTAAAGGAAGAAACACGAGGTAGTTTCTTCACCTTCATTAAAAAGCTATGAAATGCTGTCTACATCAGTACTGGGCAGGGATAGAAAACGGGAAGGGTAGCATTAGGAGAGATTACCATCAGGGTAATACTGCTGGTTCATGCCTTCTGGAGGACCTTGTCCACCATGACTGTATTGGTCCCCATAATAGTCTTCCTGGCCTGAGAACTGCTGTGGTGGGCCTGAAAAACCACAACCAGTCAAGATGTAAATCATTTGTCCTCGAGGTCATCACAGGCGTTCTTTCTAATCTCATACTAAGAGAGGCTACTCCTCAGCTGTAGACTCCCCTCCAATGTTCTGCCCTTCTGACCTTTTCATTATTTCCACACACACTTACATATACACACAGCAGGTCCACAAGTCACATTTATAAAGTTAATATAAGATCTTACAAATAAATAACATCAAACAATACCAACTCAAACAACCTCTTCAGAAGGGGCTGAAGCTGGTAGGAAACTCATTCCTTTTTACTTTAGTATTAGTGCATTTTGAAGTAAATCGACTTTGTCCTTGGTCATATATTTAGTAGTTTCTTTTCTTTTTTAGGCATTTTCTGTTGTAAATGAGTAAATTGTGATAGAAAACCTCATGATGTAGTATTTTCCTAGAAAATAACAGACAAAAAGAAGCTGTGCGCTGGGAAGCTGTGCTGGGAAGCTCCTATATGCCTCATGACCTTCTGTACCCTAAACCCTGCTACCTTAGGGGATGTGAGGGGAATCCAAAAAAAAGCCCTGGATTTACCTAGATAAAAAGTTCATTAAAATTTAAAGCCTTTCAATCACTGTTATTTACATTAAGCAAGGAACGTTCCAAACGGCTCTCACCCTGCTGCGGTGGTCTATATGGAGGCATCTGTCTCTGGCCCATCATGTGATTGCCTTGGTTAACTTGACCCATCATGCCCATGGGAGGCTGCTGTCCTTGGTAGTGCTGCCCACCTCCAGGTGGCATGTTGTACTGCTGGGAAGGAGGTTGCTGATGCATCATGGGACCTGAGGACACATAAAACATTAATACACAGTATTCTGGTAACACTTCAACATCGTAAGATAGATGCAAGAATTTTTTTAAATATAATACACAAATGTGCAATCAAACAGGGAAAGCTGACTTCAGGTATAAGTGAATTTGTGCATAAAGCTCACATGCCCAAGTTCATGTGCAAGTAAGAAAAAAACCAATCTCAGGTCCACCTAAAGTCAGTTTTCAAAAAGTCAAAATGGAGACAGTAACCTCTTCCTGAACATGGGCATTTTCTACACCATATTATCTATACCATCTCTCTAGACAAAATTATCTTACTGTAGTATTAGAAAAGCCATGATAATTAAACTCCACAAATGTTCCCTATCAAATCAGTAGTCAAACCAACACAAAAAAACCAAACTTCTGGATTTCCATTTCATTCTTTTTTGCGGATGGGAGGATAAAGATTTAACTATTCATCTGTAAATACGTGAGCTTCACAATTTACACACATCATATGCATGCAGGAGCCCAATGGGGCTGGAGGAGGGCATCAGAGCCCCTAGAGCAGGAGTTACAGGTGCTTCTGAGCTGCCCAGGATGAATGCTGGGAACTGAAATCAGGTCCTCTGTAAGAGCAGCAAGCATTCCTACCCACTGAGCCATGTCTCTGACCCTACCCTTTCATTCTTCTTAACAGACGTTTATTCAATAGTGGTAGGTAGAAACCTATAAAAGCACTTCACAAACAGATCAGTTGTATTTTATAAACTTCAATTTGAGGACAAAATTAAAACAAAACAAAACTCTTTTCCTTTCCCAATTTTTTTTACAAGCTTTATAAACTTGAAATCGAAGGACCACAATGCTTATTTTATAAAGAAAAATTTATTTTGTGTGTATGGGTGTATCATGTGCATGTATGCCCACAGAGGCGGAAGAGGATCCCCTAGAACTGGAGTTATAGACAGTTGCTGGCTGCAATGTGGGCGCTGGGAATTGAACCAGAGTCCTTTCCAAGAAGAGCTGAACCATCTCTCCAGCCTCCAGGACTGCAGTGCTTCTTAACAACTAAACCTTCTCGTCCTACCCTTTGTCTCCCCACCCTAAAAGCTCCCAGGAAAAGGACTGTAATAAAGCATGGTCTCAGAAAAAAGAACTGCACCATCTCCAGAGTGAGAACCCAGAAGCAAAGGCACACCGCTGCAGCATGCAGCGAAGCACACCGCTGCAGCATGCAGCGAAGCACACCGCTGCAGCATGCAGCGAAGCACACCGCTGCAGCATGCAGCGAAGCACACCGCTGCAGCACAGTGACAATCTGCACATACAGCAGCAGCCAGCCCACCCCATGCTGCCACCTAGCAGGCAGGGTAAGCGGCTCCCTCAGAGGCTTCAGAGCTCTGCACCCACTCTCATCACCGCCCTCTCAGGAGTGTGCGAGTGCCCCACTGACACACCACCCCCTCACTCACCTGGGGGTCACTTAAGGAAGTACAAGACCAAGACCAGAGAACTCAGCAAAGTTCTGCAGGCAGCAGTGACACAGCTGGGCCAGAGGCTCATTAATAATGTAAACAAACATCTAACCACCAGCAAGCCACTCCTAAGTCTACAGGGATAACACGAGCCTGGAACTCTACCTCCTCGACAATGGGGACTGTTTCATCTCAAGAAATGCGTTTTCAGAGCTATTTTCTTCCTACCCACCTTCGTCTGTTCTGCTTTGTTTCAAATTCTTTTCTCTCCAATCTTTATTATCATAAATATAAGCCTCCCAAAGCTTACTCTGGGGCCCTTCAACGTGGAAATGAAGTCTTCACAGTAGGGAGAAGAGCTCAGTAAGAGCAGTGAGGAAGCAAACACTGGGCACCCCGGAGCCAGGCGGCCTTCACGCACATTTCCCCAAGACCCAGACCAGACCAGCCTCAAGTCTGCGTTCCACGTGCACGCCTGTCCTGTCCTTTTTTCACTTGCACTTCTCAAAAGTAAGGTTTAACAAAGTTCAGACTCAAAGCAAATTCTGCCATAGGAAAGCTCTAGAACAGTCATGAATTTCACAGAATTCACCACAAAACAGATTATTTTTAAAACTTGTGTGTTTGAATGTTGTGCCTGCATGTATGTATGTGCACCGTGTACATGCCTAGATTCCAAGAAGAGCACTGGATAGTCTAGAACTGGAGTTACAGACAGTTGTGAACTGCTCTGTGGGTGCTGGGAACCAAACCTGGGTCTTCTGGAACAGCAGCCAGAGTTCTTGAGTGTTCATGAGTATAGCGTTATCCCTCTATACTCATCAACTTAAACTTTTAACTATATTTCCTATATGATAAGGTATTCATAATGCTATTTTATTTTCAGCCTAACTGGGCTTTTGTATAACTTCATTTTCAAGAAATGGAAACATGAAAGCTTTCTCACCTTAGGTCTTACAAAATCGCCACAGAACTCTTCACTTAGCAGTAATAGTTATGGTTAAACCGTACCTGTATACTGGAGCCAAACTAAATGGTAAATATAAAGGGGGGTGGAACCCACAAACATCCAGCACAACAGAATTCTCAGCCGCACTTGAAAGCTCTTCCGGGAGAACGGTAATCCATCAGGAGCCATGGCCAGGCAGACCGTGCCATCTGAGCATGCGGGGACCACCTTCCTTTAGTCTGTCACTTCCCTCCTGGGACCTTGACACCATCCAAGATCAATTTAAAACCAGAAAGAACGAGACAGGATGGTGCTGCTCAGACCAGGCGCTCCGCACCACCTCCATGAAGAGCCGAGAACCTCAGTTCTGTTTACAATGCATGTTGTTCTTCCTGACACACTAATGGAAAGAAGGCTACCAACTCTAAGAATGTACACTACAGAGTAGGGTAGGCTTGCAAATCAATCTAGTACAGATAATTGTTTCCTGCAAATACAGCAGCATACGTTACTCTTCATTTCAGATATTCCTTGTTTTTACATAAATTATTTTATGTAATGAAAACATATTAGATATACTACAAAGCATGATAATACATAAAGATGTAGAATACCTTATTAACCTAAAATATATTTTTAATGTATTTTGCAAAGTACATAAAACAAATATTCACCATTTCCACACTATTCCATTTTGAATTTTACAACTTACTGCACCATCTACAATAGCAATTCTACATTAAACACGTAAAACATTGCTGTGGGATATATGGCAAATGTGTTGCTAATTAATCAATAAAACACTGATTGGCCGTTGGCTAGGCAGGAAATATAGGCGGGGCAAGGAGGAAAATAAAGCTGGGAAGTAGAAGGCTGAGATGAGAGACACTGCCAGCCGCCATGATGACAAACAGCATGGGAAGATACTGGTAAGCCACGAGCCATGTGGCAAGGTATAGATTAATGGAAATGGATTAATTTGAGCTGTAGTTAACAAGAAGCCTGCCACGGCCATACAGTTTAAAACCAACATAAATCTCTATGTTTACTTGGTCGGGTCTGAGCGGCTGTGGGACTGGCAGATGAAAGAGATTTGCCCTGACTATGGGCCAGGCAGGAAAACTCTAGCTACAAAACATTGCCAGATGTTAAAGTTAAAACCTTCCTTTTTGATTAGACAGAAAAGAGGAAGTGCTGTGGGATGTCTTCCTGTATGTCTTCCTGTATGCTGTGAATATATGTTGCTCTGATTGGTTGATAAATAAAGCTGTTTGGCCAATGGTGAGGTAGAATAAGGTTAGGTGGTACATTCCAACTGGAGAGAGGGGAGAAGAAAGGAGGGTGGGGCAGATACCACCCAATGCCAAAGGAAGAACAAGATGCCATCAGACCGGTAACGCCATGGCCACATGGCAACATATAGATTAATAGGAATGAATTAATTTAAGATGAAAGAGCTAGCTAGCAAGAAGCCTGCCGTAAGCCATACAGTTGGCAATTAATACAAGCCTCTGAGTAATTATTTTATAAGTGGCTGCAGGACCGCGGGGCCGGGCGGGACCAGAGAAACTTACAGCTACAGTGACTAGTAAATAAAGGCAGTCACTGGTAAACATCTGTTGGTGACCCAACTGAATTCCAAACTCTCGCGATGCGTGTGGCACACTGACAGATCTATTGCGAAAGAACCCTATCTACCTAAGTAGACAGCCATGGGGATGGGTTACATCAGATACCTTGTGATCAGAAACACGGCTCAGTTGGTACACAGCTTGCTTAGCACACACAATCCCAGACTGGATCCCAGCATAAGATACACCAGGCACGGTGACGTGTGCCTGAAGCCCAGCACTCAAGCAGTGTGGGCAGAAGGGTCAAGAATCAAAGGTCATCTCCAGACATCTGACAAGCTGGAGCTGCAGCCTAGGCTACAAAGCAAAGATACGGGAGGGCTGGGAGGGAGTAGAGGTAAGGGGAAAACGGTGCAATTGTTTTACAATTTCAAAAAATAACAGCTGGTGGATGACAATATGTTAGTTTTCTAATTTGTTATGGCTAACTGGCCAGTCAATCAACACACATTATACAGTGTGACCACAGCATCTGATGTCCTCAACCAAGAGTACAGAGGGAAAAAATGAACAATTACGTAATGAAAACTACTGAGATTTCTATGAACAGCCTAAGTGTGCTACTGTCCCTACAGGTATGTGTACAGAATAATTTAAAATGTGTCAAGTCTGGAGGTGATTCCTAGCTTGAATTCTATGCTTCACATATCTTCCAGAGTCTTCATATTAAACAGAGGTTAACTTTCATAACTAGAAAATGATATATTATAACACAATATCTGGTCTGAACTACAACTGAAAGACTGCAATACCCCTCAAACTCTTTACCTCAGCAACCATGGTATCAGCAATATTTTTAAGACTTACCAGTCTTGATAGTGAGGAAGGACAAAGATAATGTGATTCAGTCACTAAAATCATGTTAACAAATAAGACACTCCCATGGAATACTTCAAGTAGCTCTTTCATTTGCTAATTTTCTATTCTCAAAATTTAGTAAGTGACTTGGGATCTACCCTCAAAGCAGTGAGGCCAGTACTGGAAACAGTCCTCTATAATCTCATATACTACAATCATTCTAATTTCTATATTAGAGTCCTACAGTTCCTAAACTTGGTTTGAGTTTGGAGTTGTGGAGCAGGAGTCACGACTAAAGATGTAAATTAACCATGTGGGCCAATCTATTAATCAAATCTACCTTACGAGGCCCATGGCACAGGTAACTATGTATGCATTCCTCATATCCATGCCAGGTGAGCGATGCCTCCTGATGTTTAGAGAAAAGACAACAGAGCATCACCCCAGTGCCCCTTCTGGGTGCTGTAGCCCATGCACTCTCTTCCGCTTCCTGATGTCAGTCTGTAGACTGCAGAATGGCATGCAGTTGAGTTCCCCGAGTTCTTCCAAAAAGTCACGACACCTAAAGGGGTTGGAAACCCCCAGATTTGCTCTCCGCTCAGAAGGGAGGAGTCTTAGACTAGAAATCAACTAAGGGAATGTGGCTGCAACAGACTGAAAGAGAGCAATGCCAGGTTTTCAGGTTCATCTATCATCTAAAAAAAAAAGTTTAAAAAACTCTGACCAAATGGTTTCATATAAATTATGCAAACGCTTACTGAATCGGAACTTTTACAGGAATCACTTAATTTTTTATCACCATCATTAGTAATGGTAGAAATTAGTTGTTGGGGGGTAGGGAGGGGAACAGGCCAGAGACAATTTTTTTCTTTTTTTTAATTAAGAAAGTTTTTATTCATTTTACATACCAACCACAGATCCCCCTCTTCCCTCCTCCGGCCCCCCAGCCTACTCCCCCATCCCCTCCTCTGAAAAGGTAAGGCCTCCCATGGGAAGTCAGCAGAGCCTGGTACATGAAGACAATTTTTTAAAAGTTCATTTGATTTGTGTTTTGCCTGCATATATGTATATATGCATCCGACTCCTTGGAACTGGAGTTGTGGATGGCTGTGAACCATCGTGTGAGTGCTGATAACTGAACTCAGGTCTTCGAGAGTGACCCAGTAACCACTGGGCCAACTCTATAGCCCTCCAGATGACAATTTTGAAAGTCAGTTCTCCCCTTCCGCCACGAGCAGAGGAATAAACTCAGGTTCTCAGGTGTGTGCAGCAAACATTCCTACCTACCAAACCATCCCACTGGCCCACTTCACTTCATCTTAAAGAATTTCAGTCGATTAATCAAAGCAAGCCCTGGTATCAAGACTTGAATCTAAGTCCAAAGAACTATGTACAGGGAGCTTGTGAAGCACATTCTTAACACAAAATAACAATTTGTGAAACTCTTTATACCTGACATTTAATTAATAAAATTCTATTAAGGAAAGCTACAATTAATGTTTGTGAATAAAAATACACTGCTTCTAGCAAATGTAACTGTGGGTCATCTCCAGAAGGCTTTTCTGTTCTAATTTGGCTTATTTGCTGTTTCATTAGCCATCTTTCCAGATTACGCCATGACATTTAGTTCCAATTCCTAGTCATCAAAGAAACAGACTGCATGACCTCAAGCACTGTGAAGCAGGCCGGGAACAGAGCAGCCACGGTCCCTGCCTCTTGGCTTTTCAGTGCTCCTGCCCCTCTCCATGCAGGTCTGTGTGTGTGCACACGGCTCCTGCAGCACACCAACACACCAGCACACCAGCACACCGCTCTCCCCCACAGCACACCAGCACACGGCTCCCGCAGCACGCCACTCCAGCAGCACACCGCCACATGGCTCCCGCAGCACACCGCTCTCTCCCGCAGCACACAGCTCTCTCTCCCACAGCACACAGCTCTCTCTCCCACAGCACACAGCTCTCTCTCCCGGAGCACACCGCTCTCTCCCGCAGCACACCGCTCTCTCCTGCAGCACACTGCTCTCTCCCGCAGCACATCGCTCTCTCCCGCAGCACACACTGCTCTCCCAGCACACCGTTTTTTTGTGTTTTTGTTACTTTAACTTTTGTGTCAATTTAAACTTTTTCACAAACTATTAAATGGTGAAAACAGTTTTTACTCACGAGGTCCAACTAGAAAGGAGACCATGACAGGGGGCTAGAGACCCTACAGAGAAAGAGAGTACACGTGACAGGAAAGGAAGAGGGACAGCCAGAGGGGCCAGGCCCAGGGAGGGCAGTTGGGCAGGTGGACAAGTTAAAACAAAGTGTAATGAAACGTATATGACAATATCATAATGGAGCCCAGTACTTTATATGCTCATTTATAAAACTAATTTCAATATTTTTCAGAGAATTAAAAGTCCAAAGGAATTCCACAATTCTACCGCTCTGTCTTTCTATCCCTACATGGCCTAAGTACATCAGGACCAGTGAGTGGTATTTCTCTACTTCTTAAGCTATCTAAAAGCTAAAGATGAATACAGTAGACTTTAGATTATTTCATATGGACTATTAAAATACAATGTAAAAAATTTGGGAGTTTATTTTTTCCCCATTAATTTCACATTCAAAGTAGAGAGAGTTGTGGGAAGGGGGCAACAGAATTCTTATGGCAGCTACTAGAATGAGTGCATTTAGACTCTGTCCTGCAGAGTCCTCATTAGAAAACTACAGCTACTGGGAGTGGAAGGGGGCAAGGTAAGATGTAGCTTGGTGTAGAATACTTGTGCTGTATGGATGCACCTCAGGGTAAAACCCCAGCAAGAAAATCTAAACAGAAACTACAACATGATCAGTCAATTCATAAAGATAGCACTAAGCATTAATTACAAATATATGAGTAAATGATACAATGCATTAGTTAACTGCCATTCAATTGTGCCTCTTTTTTTTCTTGCAACACAACTCAAGGTGTTATTTTTTTCTATTGTGCTCAGTCACTTTACAAAACCTTTATTCCTTTCCTTTTCTCAAACCCAGGGTGTTGCACGTACAAAGCACTCATTCTGCCAATGAGCTACATTCCTGATCCCTAACATAAGCTGAATCCTAGAACTTCACCAATATTTAGTTTCCATGACTCAAAAACCCCATTTAAAAAATGATAGCACATGGGTGTAAGCCTAGAACTGAGAAGGCTGAGGAAGGGGAGGTCTAAGCTTAAGGCCAGCCTGGAGTGCACAGCGAAACCCCATCTCAAACAAACACACAGGGGCTGGAGAGCTGCTCAGGGGTTACGAGCACTTGTTGTTGCCGAGGACCTGGGTTTGGTTCCCAGCATCCACATGGTGACTCACAGCCATCCACTGACTCCAGCTCCAGGGGCGCCCTCTTCTGACCTCCAAAGGCAACAGCACACACATGGTGCACATGCACCCATGTAGGCAAACACACACATCAATAAATCTTAGCAAAGCACACCACCCCGCCACAGTCCTGTGGAAAACAAGAGCAAGTACTATTAAACAGTTTTCTAGTGTTTCTTAACACAAAGATAAATGTGTAACTATGGGGCTTGTCTAAGGATTTTTGCCATTTTTAGTGCAAAACAAAACATAAAAGCAACTCTGATTAAACTTGAGACCTGGGAGCGGAACAGTACCTAGGACTGGACCCAGGACTTTGGGTCCTGTGAGAAATGTTTGAGAGGTAAAAAATGTAAAAAAGTTCCTTTTTTTTCATGTTTAGAGTTTTTCAAGCTTTCTAAAACAGGACTATTTGCAAAGCAGTGTGCTTTTAACCTCTGCCGTGTTTTTATATCTAAACAAAAAAATGTAAAACATGTGGCTTATTTTTACAAAAACTGCCTAAAAAAAGAACTGTTTTATGATGACACAACACAAAAAACCTCTTAATGAAACTTTCATTTGCCAGGCCAGCTTCCCATCCAATAGATCCCAGATAACTAACTTGGGCAAATCTCATCAAAATCATAAAAAGCCTCGACTGTATGAGTATTTTGAAATTACAATATTTCATCATAAATAATGTGAACACAACCAATTCTTCCTTTATCTGAGAACCTTTGAGTGATCTGAGGTTTTTTTTTTCTATAATAAAGATCAAGGCTCACTACATTTTGTACTTGAAATATCTTTAAGGAGGCGATGTGCCAAATTCTTTAACACAGCAATTAGCAGAACAGAGCTCCATTTACTGGTTTTTAGTTATTATTGACAGGATACTTAAAAGAGGAACATGGTAACAACTTCACTGAGCCTGACAATAAACTGTAACGTGCTCTAGTACGCTAAGTATCTATGGGCACAGAGGCACACCCCATCTTCAGAAGGACCGTCCCTGCCTCAAACACAGGAGAGTCACCACAAGTGCCCCCAGCAAGTGAAGAGGACCAGGCTGGTGATTTTTAGGATAGTGTGCTTGTGAAAGCTAACTGTGCGCCCCAGTGTTCCCACATGAAACAAAATGCTGCCTTATCCAGTGACCAGCATTATCAAACAATTCAACGACACAGAACTCCAAATAAAATGTGCAAAAGGCAAACAGTTTTGAAAAGGCAAATTGGGCAATTTAATTTCTAAACACAAATAAAAAGACTGAAGGCAACTTCAACTCACTGTTGTTTTCTCATGAGCACAACTGTGACTCACTTCACACTTACGACAGAGACTCTGTCTTAAATCACCAAAGCAAACCAACAAGCCACAGCACTCTACTCGGGAAAATAAGGAAGCTCAAAGCAGTGGAAAGGCTGCGGCAGACCTTCCCAAAGCTCAGGCCGGCCTCAATGAGAGTGGGAATTTGTCTTTAAAAGTGTCCCCCTCTCAACAGAATGCCCGTAAGAGCCAATCGGACCCAGGGGAGTTGGTGCTAGGTAGTGTCCGTTAGACGTAATGAAAAAATGTACCCATGAAATCTCAATAACACAAGATGGCATGACATCACCTGCTGACCTCCCGACATGCACAGAGGAAATTCCACAAGGTCCTACACCTAGATGAAGAACTTCAAGTGGTCAACGGCTGCCCAGAAAGGAAAACCAGACTGCTCAGGAACAAGCTCCAAAATTGGTTATCTGATCACAAACGGTGAGCCATAAACACAGCAATGCTAAATGGACTCAAGTTGTATATGCATGTGCATATATGTTCGAGCGTGCGCGCGCACACACAGACACACACACACACACACAGACACACACACACACACACACACACACCAATAATAATAACTAAGGAAGAGATCACGAATTGGGAGGAGGGGCGTGAGGGGGCCAGAGCTGGGAAAGAGGAAGGAGTGATGAGCAGTTACCTTGATTTGGTTGCATATTCATGTTTGGTCTGGGACCGTAGTTTCCCATTGGCTGCCCCTGACTCATTGTCATCTGGTTCTGCACAGGCATGCTCTGGGATGATGGCACGGAATGGTTGTAACCTCCCATGGAGCCATGGCTACTTGAAGGCATATTCATGGAACTGTTTGTCATGTTGAGCTGATTGGGTCCAGGTCCCTGCATTGGCATATGGTTCGGTCCTTCGAGGAGAAATGGTCAGAACGGAAAATGAGTTCAAGAGATGCACGGCCCAAGTCTTTTTCATTGCCGTAGTAACAGCCTAAGCAACAATGTGAATATTTAGTCAACAGGAAATAAGTAAACACTTCATAAACAGGTGACTCTGACAAGGTACATGCTGATATTTTCCAGTTTAGAGATGAGGAAATTGATCTTGGAAACCCAGGAACTGTCTGAGAGGAATAAAGAAGGAGCCTAGCTCGCTAGGACAACTCACGGAGTAACTGAGTGTGTGGTAACGAGCAGACACAAGCAAAGGACGGCCGGTAAGTGGAGCACAGGAGTGCAAAAACATTCCTCAATGTAGCAAATGATAAACAACAATGTAACGTTTATATCAGCAAATGATAAACAATAATGTAACGTTTATATCTCGGGCAACAGGACAGAGTTCAGCAGAGGGCGGGGCATTGAGACAGCCATTCAGAAAAAAACATCCAGCTGGATCAGTACCTCACTCCTTCCACTAAAGTAATTTCATATGTATAATAAAAATTTACATATTAAAGGAAAACAAATCATTAAAGATGATTTCAAACACGAGAACTTTGAAAATAATCTTGGAAGAGGAAGGCCTTAAACATGCTTGAAAGCTCAGAGCCATAATAAATGGATAAATTTAGCTACATAAAAATAAATTTGAACCTAACAAAAACACTAAACTAGAAGCTGTGGGCACGGCTCAGTTAGAAGTGCTTACCATGCAGGCATGAGGACGTGGGTTCGGATCCCCAGAACGTGTAAAACAGAAACGCACACTGTAATCTCTGGGCCTGCTGGCCAGCCAGCCTAGCCCAGTTCGTGAGGTCCAGGTTCGGCGGGACGTTTCTTAAACACCGATCCAGCACACCATGAGGAAACACTTTCCTTCACTGCTGAAGGAATGCGAATCTAAGTGCTGTTTTTATACAGAGCAGTGTGCAATGACTAAAGTGCACTGGTCTTAAGACACAGCATATTCTGCAACACAGACTGACCTCAAATTGACTATGCAGCAAGGGATGACCTAGAACTCCTGACCCTCCTGCCTCCACTTCTGAAGTGTTGGGATTACAGGCATTCCCCACTACATCCAGGTTAAAAGGTACTTTACATCCATCATAAAACATACTTGTAATCCAATAATTTAAGTTCTAGGAATTCCACACATAGGAAAGTTTTGGGGTACACCTATGTATGGATGTAAAACTATATGCATGTACATAGACATACCAAGACACTAGAAACTTCATTTCTGTCATCAGAAAATAGTGTACAGATTAGACACATCCATAAAGAAGGTGTGAGGCTGGAGAGATGGCTCAGTGGTTAACTGCATTGGCTGCTCTTCCAGAGGACCCGGGTTTGATTCCCAGCACCCACCACAGGCCACAACTGTCTGTCTATAAGTATAGTCCCAGAGGATCCTACGCCCCACTGGCTTCCTGAGGTACCATGAATACATTTGGTACAGACATACAATGCAGGCAAAACATGTATATACTTAAAAAAAAAAAAATGTGACATGGGCACCGAAGACAATGAGACAGCTGTTGTCAGTCTTCTGAACTGCCCCTTGGGGACCCGCCCAGCGTCTTGATGTCATCTTATATAAAGTCCCCTCCAAGGAAAAAACTCCTCCCCCTTTGCCCTCACCTGCTCATGGTCGCGCTCTCTCTCTCTCTCTCTCTCTCTCTCCCTCTCTCTCTCTCTCCCTCTCCCTCTCCCTCTCCCTCTCTCTCCCCCTCTCCCTCTCTCTCCCTCTCTCCCCCTTTAATAATAAAAACTTTCCACATGGACATGTGTCTGCATGGTGTAACTTCCCACCGCTCCACACCGCAGCCTGTGGCGGCCAGCTGGGTCTGCATGGCGCGTCTCCCTCACCCACTGGGGCACCTTGGCCCAACCCGCCAGGGCCTCCCAAGGGCCGTATCATAACAGCTGTCTGTACAATGAATGGAAAGTTTATGTCAAGGATGCTTTCTGGGGAGGGGAGAGGAGGGGAGGGGAAGGGAGAAGAGGGAAAGGGAGGGGAGGGGAGGGGAGAAAGAAAGGGAAAGGAGAGAAAGGAAACCAGAAATTACAGGAGCCCCTTTTCCTTTCCCCCCAGACCCAGAACTAAGCGTCTGAAGAAGCGAGGGTGTAGAAACATCTGTGCCTTTTGATTTTGGTTCCATAGGCGTGTGAACTTACTTTTACTTTCTATGCTTACCAAAATCAAAACAAACAAAAGATTGTCACTAATAAATTGCTATAAATTTGAAAAAAAAGCTATATATATATACATATATATATGTATATATATTTATGAACTATTAAATAAAACTATTAAAACCACGCTAGGGGCCGGGCATGGTGGTACAGGCCTTTAATCCCAGCACTTGGGAGGCAGAGGCAGGGGGATCTCTTTGGGTGTGAGGCTAGCCTAGTCTACAGAGCAAGTTCCAGGACATCCAAGACTACACAGAGAAACCCTGTCTTGAAACAACCAACCAACCAGTAACAAAAAACACTAGGAAATTTAAAACAGATGAAAGAATATATAAGCTATTGGTCTTCCAATTTCTCTTACACCAAACAGTAAACTTTCTTTTAAGACAGCAATGGGTATTTAGAAATTACTGTTTTAGCTCTGTAGTATTCTAGACAGTTTCATCACTGGTTGATGATCTTTGCTCAGAAAACGTCATTTACGGGTGTGCCTTAGCAGGTAAAGTATCTACTGCCGTGCAAGCCTGTTGATCTGAGCTCCACACTTGGAAGCTACATAAAGAAGCCAGACACGGTGGCCACATCTGAGATCCCAGCACTGCCGAGTGACATGAAGACAGAAGGGAGTCCACAGCGAGCTAGCCTGAGTACACAGTGCAGTAGCACAAAGAAGACGCTTCCTCAGCAAGGCTGAGAGCCAATTCCTCAACTTTCCTCTGACTCCATAAGCATTGAAAATTTTAATAAGAAAGAACGTATCTCTATTACATATAGCTTTATAAATAAACCAAGACATCAGGTTAACAATAACTGTATGCTTCTCAGCTGTTTCCTTGGTCTTAGGCCCGGTGTAACCAGGAGACTTAGGTACGAGTTCTAATCAAAGGTTCTACCACAGAGCTCCCAACTGGGTAACCTGGACTAGCACTGTGTCGCAGTTCTAAAACTGTGTCCTAGAGAGCCACACGGTGACTTGGCAAGCAGCTTTCTCTCAACTACAGCCTAACTGCAAACTAAACAGTATGCCTGCATTCCTACCTCCATGCTGGGCAAGAGCCGGCCATGCTGCAAACCTTAGCAGGAAACAGACACGAACCAGAGAAACACATTTACCCCCTGCATTACCAGCGACACATCAATCTTCTAACCCAGACCAACTTGTCTCTTCTGCTCAGTGTTCCCCTCTGTTTCTTTGACTAAATCCATCATCCTTGGGCGTCAACACAACCAACCACACAACCAGGCAAAGGAGAGACTATGCTGTGCATGTCAATTATCCAGGTTAATAAGAAAAATGATTCTGTTACTGTAATTTACTCTACTGCTAATTGAACAGTGCTCTTTTCTTTCTGGCTAATGAAAATAACCTTAGTCTTCGGAAAGTAAAAATTTTCTCAAATTAAAGGTTGAGTATGCTTTACCCAAACTGATGCTGTAGATACTGTTGTTATAAAGAAGAGTTTAAGGACACTGCGGTGGCAAAAGGTTAAGTAGACAACACCCACAGCCTAAAAAGGTTACTGTCATACTGACTCTAAAGTAAACACGACAAAGGGAACGTTTGTCAATAGGTAAGAGCTTGTATTACTTTTCAGCTTTTAATACTGCTTCTAACTCAATTTCCATATTAATGATACTCCATAAACTTATGTACTAATAAGAATCTAGATTTGGCTTCAGAAATATCTGCGAGGAAATACTAAATACACCAGCACTTCAGGGACAATTCTGTTCCTGTCCCCAGATGTTCTTTTGCAGCGATCCTGTTTCTGAGATCAATACATTTTTAGGTAAATAAACGCCATGGTTCTTTTTCATGAACAGGTTTGAATTCTTAAGCCAAGACACAATCCCTTTCCCCTCAAAAGCTCCTAAAGCCAACTGTACTGCATAGTTTCAGACAGACTAAATTTAGCTAGTTCTGTTCATCAGAGGAATGCTGTGTGTCAGCTACACCAAAGCCCTAGGGCAGCCTGATAAACACTGAATACAGGTCACGTAGCTCTGTAGCTAACAAACTCGAGGAGAGCTTGGACTCGGGGGCATTCAAAGCAGTTCTGTCATCAACAATCTAGTATCCCCTGAGCCCCCATGTCGTTTCAGTTGCTAAGCAACTCTGGTGTTAATGTCTTAGAGGAGAAAACTTACCAGGCATCTGGCCATTCATCTGGTTCTGCATGTGTGGGGCAGGAGGGCCCCCACCCACCATTCCATCTGAAGGCATGTTGTGAGAGCGGGGAGGGGGCGGAGGGCCGCTCTGACTCATCCCTCCAGGACCCATAGGCATACTCTGTGTGGGCGGCTGAAAGAGACAGCTTTAGTAAAACAAGAGAAACAGCAGACGAGTGCATGAAAGATTCATATGGAATGGCTGCTGTCTATATTATTAAACTGGATAAAAACAAAACAATAAATGCAGTTCAATGCCTTTTAAAGTTGAACTTATTAATATCATATTTAATAATCCCTCATAACTTCAAGTGTACTGGAAAGTAGACTACAGTTAAAGTGTGTTCTAACTTAAAAAAATCTCACAGTGAAGTGAAATTTTCTAATAGGTTATCCAAACAGATTTTTTCATTTATTGATGATCTCTAACATGTCTACTGTTATTTAAATTACATTTAAAAACCTAAGTGTGCTTTTATAATGAACATATTTGCATGTTTACTAACGGGAGACTTTTACCTGCAAAGGAGGTACCAGCACAACAAAGAAAAGGAGGAAGAAGTGTCAAGAGGGCTGTCTTTAGACCTGGAGCGTTAGTACTGACAGGGAAGAACGTCGAACAACTCAGCTTAGCTCTGGGTCCGTCACTGGTTGGCAATGGTACTGATGGCCTGGAAGGGTACCCAGACAGCGCCCTCTAAAGGATGCCTTTGGCAAGCCTCCTAATGAAATTCTGAAGAAAACTACTCACTAAATCCGAGAGTTCACAAAAGGGTGAAAGACACACACACGCACACACGCACGCACATAAAACATGGTCTTCAACACCTGTCTTACGGTGGAAAAGGCAAAGGGTTGGTTAGTTCTCCCAAACCCTCATTTTCCGTCTGCAGGTTAGGAAGACTTGGATATACGCGCTCACTATGCTCCACACATCTCCTCCTGCCTTTTCCTTCCTCCTTCCAGGCCGTACGCTGATGTCCACTTCAGCAACTCCCTGGATTTGTCACCTCTAATTAGTTACTATGGAGCTTTCCGGATGTGAACACAGCAGCACTTGGCAGGCATCATAAATACTCATTGTTAATGAATCCCTAAGATAGAGAAATCTTTCTTTTTTCATAGACCAGGCTGGCCTCAAACTCACAAAGATCCACCTGCCTCTGCCTCCCAAATGTTGGGATTAAAGGTGTGCACCACCGGCGCCACCACCCAGCAAAAATACAACTTTTAATTTATTAGTAAATCCAGATCACTAATCTTTAGTAAGAATTTTAAAACCTCACCTTCAGGTCTTTGTCTAGCTTATATCTTTACAACTTAATAATTTAGTTCTGATTTTAAAAAAAAAGAGTCACACATCTCAGTTTTAATTATATACATCACCTCCAAATCTGATTAACTCTTTGTAATCCAATCTATAACACATCCTGGATCACTATTATCATTACACGGCACAGCAAACAAACACTCTTGACAACAAGTCATAAAGTGCTGGGAAACAAAAGCAAGCTGGAAGAGGAATGAAGGCTACCCCTCCAGAAGGAGGGTCAAGTGGAAGACCACAAAGCAGCGCCTTGGGCCTTTTCCATTGAGCCGGCTCTCCAGCTGCCGATAGAAGTTGCGTGGTTTCAGTTTTGTTTTGAAATGGCACAATGGTGATGGTAAAGGTCCCCGAGTTGTGTGCTTGTATACAATGGCTAACATAGTGGCTGCTATATATGAATTTTATTTCAATCCAAATGGATAAACAAATGAGATAATAGTAACAGTAAATTTAAAGTTTTATTTTTATCATGTGTGCAGCGGGGATGGGAGGCACTGTCATAATGCAATTTGAGGGAGTTGGTTCTCTCCTTTCATGATGTGGGTCCTGGGGATCAAATTCACATTGTCAGGCTTGGCAGCAAGCTCCTCTACACAGGTAAAGCATTCAAATTTGGGGGTTTTCAAAAACCTAAAAATAACCATGTTTGATATTAGCAAGAATAGGAGAAAAACAAATAAAAAAACAGGAAAACGAAGAATTTCTGTAAAGTCCTGGGAATCTTATAAGGGAGTCAGGTATAAATTTGTGAGCTAGAAATAAAATCATAGAAATTAAGAAAGCAATAGTTAAAAACAACAAAACAGGGCTGAAAGTAATTTACAGAAATACAGACATGTAAAAGAGGGACCATACAAACAAACCAAAGAAAGCACCCAGCGGCCAGGACGGAGCTGGTGTGAGGAACTTGTGTAGCATGCACAAGACCCTGGGCTGGAGGACCAAGCTGGTGTGAAGAACTTGTGTAGCATGCACAAGACCCTGGGCTGGAGGACCGAGCTGGTGTGAAGAGCTTGTGTAGCATGCACAAGACCCTGGGCTGGAGGACCGAGCTGGTGTGAAGAGCTTGTGTAGCACGCACAAGACCCTGGGCTGGAGGCGCAACACTGAAGAAGCAAAGTACAAGAGCACATACAACATCTGCCTGGAGTTACAGAACAGAGCTAAGAGCATTCCAAAGCTAATAAACGACTCCTTTAAAGCACCGAGACAACCCTCGGAGAGATAACAAACCAGCCCAGAACTCTACACTAAGCTAAAACACCCTTCTCTCCAGCTTGAGGATGAAATACAAATTCTTTAAGGTGAGCAAAAGCTAGAATTTGTTACAAGAAAGAGGTTCACTGAAAAACAACCAGGGTCGCTCACAACCTGTGAACTCCAGTTCCAGGGGATCTGACAACTTTTCTGACCTCTGGGGACGACAGATAAAAATACAGTGCAGACATGCAGGCAAACTGTCTTTTAAACGGCAAGTAACTATATACAAACACGTCTGAAGAGTATGGAGGAATGAAGAATCAATCAATCAATACATCAATTAACAAATTACTATTAACATTCACAGTAACAATGGCATGTAGAGGGGCTGGGAACAGCAGTAAGCACAAGGCCCTGGGATGAGTCATCAGTACCAGAAGGAAAAGGACAAACCCATATACGCAACAGCAAGGGTATACACACTTCTTAACACAACTTCAAAGACCTGAGAAGCAAAAACTGAAAGAATGACAAAGAGGAAACCAAAGAGAAAGAGTTAGAGATTTTTCAACATACTTCTCTCAGTAATTCACAAAAGGCCAAAAAACAAAAAAAATTAAAAAGGCAAATCAAAAGAGCGGAAACCAGAAGGCTAGCAGAATTAACTACAAATCACTAACAAAATGATATCATTCAAGGAAGCAACCACATGAAATCAGAAATAAATTTTAATTGAAATGATAATTAAAATTTGTGGTAGCCCAGCATAGGGTGCACACATAGAATTCTAACCCTTTGGCAAGGTGAAAGCTGGAAGAGCATTAAGTCTGAGACACCCTGAACTACCCAGCAAGATCCTGGTTCAAAAAAAAAGGACAGAGAAGCATGAGGTGCAGAACTATTACGCAGATGATAGTCTGTAGTTTAAAGAAAGCCAAATTCTGGTTCTTTGAGACTACCAATAACCAACAACCCTTAGCAGAAATTACCAAGAAAAAAGAAAATATAAAATTTTAGGGAAATTAAGGGTGTAAGCAGCAATCAATACTCAAGAGACTGAGCAGGAGACAGTAAGAGACCAGTCAAAACAACTTTAAACAGGCGCCTGATAACTCAGATGATGTGAAGTAAACACAGCATTGGAAACACAGAGCTTCTGGAAAATGACACAAAACCAGCAAGTCTGGGGGCGGGGGCGTGTGGCTCACAGCAGACAGCTAGCACACTGGAGGGCCTGGACTCAACTCCAGGCACCAAGAAAGGGAGGGAAGGAGGGAGGGAGGGAGAGGAGGGGAGGGAGGGAGGGAGAGGAGGGGAAGGGAGGAGGGGAGGGAGGGAGGGAGAGGAGGGGAGGGGAGGAGGGGAGGGAGGGAGGGAGAGGAGGGGAGGGGAGGAGGGGAGGGAGGGGAGAGGGAGGAGGGGAGGGGAGGAGGGGAGGGAGGGAGAGAGAGGAGGGGAGGGGAGGAGGGGAGGGAGGGGAGGGGGAGGAGGGGAGGGAGGGAGGGAGAGGGAGGAGGGGAGGGGAGGAGGGGAGGGAGGGAGGGAGAGGAGGGGAGGGGAGGAGGGGAGGGAGGGGAGGGGGAGGAGGGGAGGGAGGGAGGGAAAGAGAGGAGGGGAGGGAGGGAGGGAGGGGGAGGAGGGGAGGGAGGGAGGGAAAGAGAGGAGGAAAGGGAGGGAGGGAAGGAGAGAAGGGGAGGGAAGGGAGAGGAGGGGAGGGAGGGAGGGAAGGGAGAGGAGGGGAGGGAGGGAGGGAAGGGAGAGGAAGGGAGAGGAGGGGAGGGAGGAAGGGAGGGAGGGAGGGAGGGAGGGGAGGAGGGAGGAAGAAGGGAGGGAAATTTAATTTCTCTATTAAAAATCTTGATCCATATTTTTTAATCTTTCCTGAAGAAATCTCTTGTGGGCTTTTATTATGGTTTCATATGTAAATAACTTAGGAATAAAAAAATACAAATAGAAATCCATATGTAACCTTTCAGAAATAAAAACAAGAGAGCAGTTTCCAATTCTTTACGAGGCCATCACACCCTGACAAAGGTATTTCAGAAGAAAAATTACAGGACATGTTTTCAGACACTAGAAACCTCTGACCAAAACATGAGCAAATCAAGTCTAGAGTAGTGAACAATGACGCACACATCGTAAGCAGTGGACTGCACTCTGGACACACAGGCCAGCACCACCGTGGAAAATGACATGAAGCACCAAATTACCAAGTGAAGTCTACAGAAGGCTGGTGAAGAGAAGTACTTGATGGATTTAATTCCTATACATAAAAGTCCTCCGCAATGCAGCACAGAGGTGGACCTGGCCAGGTGGCTCAGCAGGTCGGGGTGCTTGACCCCCCACAAGGAAAGCCTGATGACCACAGTGCGACCCCAAGAACCCATTCAAGGTGGAAGGAGAAAACACCCCACAAGGTTGACCTCTGATTCCCACAGCACACCATGGTGCTCACAACCCCATCCACTAACATATAAAACAACTGAAGAACAAAAGAAGCATCATACCCAAATAAGACTAACTTATAAAACGTTTACAACCAACACCATCTTATGAATGAAATACTGCACTCATGCCCCTGCAGTCCAGCAACAAAACAGAAATGCTAACACTGATATTCAGTGAAATAAACCAACAGACAAATTGATGTCAGAAGTAAACTAGAAAACAGTAACGATGACAAAAGACTGGGAAAGGAAACCACATCGCTGTCTCCTCAGATGCATGACTGAGCACACACATGTGCACACATGTACAATAAGTAGACACACACATCAACTCTGTTACTGTGTATTTCCAACCAACTGAAAATGAAACTGTCAACCGGTAGCACTGAACCTAAGGGAGATGTGCAGCATCTCTAGAGCAGCACTGCTGAGGGCCACTGAGGACAGCAACAGAAGGACCTGCCGTCTTCAGTAACCGCATACAGACAATGGCTTCCCCAACGTTAACCTACAGATGCCATGGAACACATATCGAAACCACAGCCGGCTTTTCCCATGAACTCACAAACTCGTTCCAACATTTACAAGAACATCCAAAGGGTTCAAAGTCACCATGGCAATCTTAAGAACAATTACTAGCAAATAGGAAGGTCTTAACTATAAGGTACAATAATAAAAACACGTGGTTGGTGCAAGGACAGGTAAAGAGACAGAGAAAAGAGAATAGAGAATTGGGAACTCACACACACACACACACACACACACACACACACACACACAGTAAGAAAAAAACAACTAACATTCATTGGTCAAGGAACACTTTCCAATAAATGGTGCCAAATTAAGAGTGTGATATGTGGGCTGGAGAGATGGCTCAGAGGTTAAGAGCACTGGCTGCTCTTCCAGAGGTCCTGAGTTCAATTCCCAGCAACCACATGGTGGCTCACAACCATCTGTAATGAGATCTGGTGCCCTCTTCTGGCTTGCAGGCATACATGCAGGCAGACATTGTATAAATAATAAATAAAAATCTTTAAAGAAAAAAAAGAGTGTGATATGTAATAGATCATGGATAAACTTTTCCTCTTGTCCCCTACCAGAAACTGAACCTAGGAACTCACGCACGCTGGTCAGCTGCCACTAAGTCACATCCACCAACTAATGGATAAACTTTTAAGGAAATACAGGCATATCTTCCAACCTTGATAAAGGAAAATGAACACACATCCAATGCTGTTACAAGCAGACCAAGGCAACTTTCAAAGTAGAAAGTCTGTGAGAGAGACACAGAAAACAAAGACCTAACTCTATGTACAGGGCCCTAGCTTTGAGGCTCAGTTTTTATTTTAAAAATTCTTACAATCAATTACAAAAAGTTCAAGGAATTAAAAAGTAGCCAAGAAAGGGACACTGGACACTCTGGGGATGACAGCATTGTTCTGACGAGTAACAAACACACGGATTTATGGAAACTCATCTAAACACGTCAAAGGATGGGTTTACTGTGTGTGAATTACATGTCAAAGGTCACTGCATTTGCTACCTTTCCTGGCCCCCAGTGTTCACTTCCAACATCCCAGATACTTCTCCATTGCTGGGTCCAGTTCTAATTCTCCAGGTCTGTCACGCTCACTGTCTATAACTCTACTATGCAGTAGGTTAAGGAAGGGCAAGGGCCACAATTACATTCTTTGCTAATTGTTGATGCCTCCAATTATCTAGTATCAATTTGATAAATATTTGGGAAATGATTATAAAATATACATTAGGGTCCTTTCACTGAATGTTTGTTTTCCCCATGTCGGGAATCTACTGATCTAATTCAGGGTCTTCCGTATGCTCACAAGCACTCCTCCGCTGACCCTCCTCCTCGTCCTCACTGTTTCTTCCCTTCTTCCCGAAATGTCCCAGATGTGAATCCTTGATGCCCTCCCATGCTCAAATCAATGGATTCCAAGTCTCAGGGAAGGCAGTTCCACCCAGGCACCAGGAGACACCCTAACACCTCTCTTTCTCATCCACACTGGCATTACAGTCTCGGCACATCCTCTGGCCTCTACTTTACACCTGGGATGTGACCACGTCTATCTACTGCTTCCTGGACCATCATCCTGGTGCGGCTGCCGCCATCTCGGATGCGGCAGTTGCCTCCTGAGTCCCTCCACTCCACCCTCTTCTGTATCACACTCTCCAGTCTGCACAGGGTCTTGTTAAACTACTTCTCAAAAGCCTCTAATAGCTTTAATTTCCAGAGCAGAAACCCAAGTCCTTACAACGGTCCACAAAGCAATCTTCTGTTGACTTGCCTCCTCACTCACTGTATACACTGGCCCAAGGGCCTTCATCCTGTTCCCTTAACAAGAAACAGCTTCGCAGCAGCCACTTCTCAACGAGGAGCAGCCTCCTTCCTCCGTGCATGTCCCACACTGCAATGGCTGTCAGTGTCCCCAACACGTGTTTCCTGCTCTTTGCCTTCCCTCTCCACAGCTAACCATCCTTCAACACCCTACACAACCTTTTCCTACACCTGCCTAGCCTGATGGAGACAGAACCCAAGACAGTAGGGGTTTCTGACTGTTTTCTTCACTGACACTTCAAAAGAACTAACTACCACAGCCTGACATATTGTTAAATAATACATAGTCAACAAATTAATGAGCTCAAAATTTCATAGTTTGCCACAAAACTATGAATCAGTGTACCAAATTACCTCCAATATCTCCTTAGAATACAAATATACCACAACAAAACAGAATCTTTAGCTTCCTCATCTGTAGTACGATTGGCATTTAAAAAGCTCCCACAAGGAGGCACCAGAATGACACAAAAACCTAAGAATCAAAACGAGCAACAAGAAACATATGTACACATAAACCTTCCTAAAGCTGATAAAAGCTAGACCCATAAACAAGACCTAGTCATACACTGAGACAGGATGTATGCCACAGCCTCACCACCGGCACACTTGCTCACGACCAGCACACTTGTTTACCACTGGCACACTGGCTTGACTTTTTGGCCCTAAATTAGTCTCTCAAAAGTGAATATACACACACATACGTATGTAGATATACATACGTATGTGTGTGTATATTCATCATATATAATATATACATACACATTTATCCTAAACAGCTTAGGAAGGTCTCTTGTTCACTCATTCTCACAAGAGATTTCAGGATGCCATCATAAGCAGTATTGAATTTCTGCAGGTGTTCAGTGTCATCAATTAATTTCCATAACTGAATCATCCGAACTCCCCAACTAGAAAGCTACTTTAAAAAAAAAAAAAAAAAAAACCTCAGTACTAACCACAAGAACTGACTGGGTGACCTTCCACAGTTAAAACCCCCTCAATACTAACCACAAGAACTGACTGGGTGACCTTCCACAGTTAAAACCCCTCAGTACTAACCACAAGAACTGACTGGGTGACCTTCCACAGTTAATGCCCCCACCTCTGTCTGCAGGATGACCATTCTCCAAACCTCCTAGGTACTCAGTGTTCACTATTACCTGGACGCTCCCCAGTTTTAGTACCAGGTTCCCAATCAACCCAGTCTTTCTCATTCATGAGAGCAAGTATTTCCTATATAACAAACTGAGTATTACACTTTACCTCAGTTCTGATAACCCAAATTTATCCGACTCCAACATTCTAATTACTGAACACTCGTTCCCAACCCATTTTGTAGGACAGGTTGTCCTGGACCCTGTGATTCTAAGTAAGGCTCCCAAGTGTTGGGATGTTTGAATTATAGGCATCATGTGCCTAAATTTCATATAAGAAAAGCAAATAAGAGGGAAAAAAATTTCTCTTCCCAGGAAAAGAATTTTCTAGAATATGCTTCGAAACAATGGGCTGAGGATACACTTATAGGAAACACATGCTTAGCATATTTAAAGCTCAGAGTTTGATCTCTAAGAACATAGAAAATTAAGAAGAGGTTTTATCACTGTACCTGTGTAAGCATTTCAACCTGGATGGAAAGGTATCCTGTCATTCGGAAGCCAATGAATACCACAAAGTCACACCACACAACAAACCTCACATAAAAGATTTACTGAGAGGGAAGAAGACAGGAGGGTGGCTGCCTCTGCTCAGGTGAGAAACAGCAGGGAACTGAACAGAAGGCGGCAGGGTTTATATGGAGTTTCTTGGGGGTAGGGAGTAGAGCTTTTCACAGTGAACCTTTCCAGGTTGGGGATTGGTGGGATTTCAAGTCCAGAGCTTGAACTTTTTGTAGGATGAGGACTGGGGTCCAGCTGTTAGAAGAGTAGAGTGTTCTGTGGGTGGAACCTGGCAGTTAGAGGTTTTCAGGGGAGAGGCCTAGCCACTAGTGTGCCTCGAGGGGCTTACTCCTGGAGTTAAGTTGGCTGCCACCAATCTGCATCTCCTCCACTACAGCACTTGGGTTACACGTGGGTGCTGGGATCCAAAGTCAAATCTTCATGAGGCAGTCTGAATTAAACTGTCCCCCAAAGGCTCATATATCTGAATGTTTGTTCCAGTTGGTGAACTGTTTGGGAAGGACTAGGAGGTGTGGCCTTTTTGGAGGAGGTGTGTCACTGGGGGGTGGGCTTTGGGGTTTCAAAAGCCCATGCAATTCCCAGTTAGCTCCTTCTTTGCTGTAAGCTCTCAGCTACTGCTCCAGTGCCATGCCTGTTCCCATCTCCCTACCATGATGGTCCTGGACTCTAACCGTCTACAACTGTAAGCCCCAATAAACTCTTTTATAAGTTGCCTTGTTCATGTTTTATCCCAGCAATAGAAAAGTAACTAAGACACCATGCTTGCACAGCAAGCTTTCTTACCCACTGGGCCACCTCTCCAGGCCCAAGTACTTAGGGATGTATATGACCTCATATGCAAAAGCTAGAGTCGAACTCATGGCCTTGTGAATATCAGACCATTAAATGCTCAAACAAGAAGCTATACCTATACCATGCATTTAAAAAATGAAAGATAGTATATATGGTAGTTAATCCTGATGTCAAATTAACAGCCTGAATGGAGCCTAGGAAGATGTAAAGCACACTTCTGGGTGTCTCTGGAGCTATTTCCTGAAACCACCACATCATGATGTTTCTGACCATCCACTTTAATCCACTGACAGATTGAAATTTTGAGTAGACTGTTAGGAAGTAGTGAAACAAGAGAATATGGGGGACTAGCTGGAAGAATGTGGCCTTTGAAGGGTCTAACTTGGTCCAGTCCCCTGTTAATTTTCTGCTTCCTGGCTGCCAAGAAGAGAATGGCTGTCTTCTATGACCTTCCCCTAAAGTTGAGAAATTCAGAGTCTGCTTAAAGGGTAAAGGAATTTATTAGGGAGGAAAACTCACTATAGCATGGGAGATTTATCGTAGGGTCCTGGAAGGCAGAGTACCAGTCCCACACTGGTCTGCAGGCTGGTCTGTCTCAGCATTCAAGCCCATGAGGGAGAGCAGAGTGCAGCTGACATGTGTCTCAGGACTTAAGGGTAGCCCCGAGCCCCATCCCAGGGGCAGGTACTTCAAGGTCATAGGAAGGTAGGGCAGTTACTTGCTACATCTCTAGGGGAGGTGCTTCAAGGCCATAGAACAGCTACCCATTACATTCCTCAATGATGTTTCTATCTTGCTGGACAAAATAATGGAGCCAGTTGACCATAGACTCATATTTCTGAAAACTTAATGCCAAAGTAAATCTTTAATTCCTAAGTTGTTTCCTTGGGTATTGTCACAGCAACAAAATAACTAGCACATTTATATTCACTCTTTATATTGTTTTTGCATCTGTATCCATTTGCTTAAATTACAGAAGCAATGCATTTATAAACATGATAAAAAATAAATAAGGAAATCTAAAAGCTTAGTATACACATTTCTTGAAACTTAAAACAAATCTATATAAACGTATGTTTAATTTTTAAAACTAGGGCAGCACTACTTACAAATTATTATTTATTGTTGTATAAATCAAACTTATTCAAGTGTAGAATTCTACCAAATAGCTGTATCTGTTTTTTAATCATCCTCAATCCTGGCACTTGCTCCTGTTTGTTGGTTTTATTAATAGAAACAATGCTTCAATAAACAGCTTTATACAAACACTTGTGCACTTGTATAAATTAACAGGCTATGGGGCTGTGGAGACGACTAAGTTGGTAAAGTGCTTGTCACCTATGGTGATATTTTATTTGTATTAAAATGTTATTTGTATGTTAATAAATAAAGTTGCCCGGGGGTCAGAGCTATTAGCAAGCTACAGAAAAGCCGGGCGGTGGTGGCGTATGCTTGTAATCCCAGCACTTGATAGGCAGAGCTAGGTAGATCTCTGTGTGTTCAGGGATACAGCCAGCATTGGAGACACACGCCTTTAATCTCAATACCAACCATAGAAGACCTGGAGGTCTATACAGACAGGCAGTGACGAGGCGGTCATGTGGTTGGGTTTACAACCAATGAGAAGGCAGAACCGAAAGTCTTTATAAAGACTTTAACACAGGAAGCAGCTCTCATTTGGAGAGGTAGGATCACCGCAGGAGGAAGGGTAAGGTTTTAGCTCTTAGCTCTGACCTCTTGGCTTTCTTCTTTGCATTGGTTCTGTGTTTCTTATTTAATAAGACAGTTGGTTACATCTACATTTGGCACCCAACTTGACAAGAATCCATTAAAAACCGCATGGCTTGGCTTGGCGGCAGGTCCGGTTTCTGGCCTGGGTGGCCCGGCTCCCTAACTCGGGCCCAGGTCTGTCTGACTAACCCGCAGCTGGAGCTACTTGCTTAAAGCCGCTGCTACAAACAACTCAGGCCTGCCCTGCCGAACAGGGCCCCTGCCTGTAAAGCCAAGGCTTGACTCGGCTCAAGCGGGAAAAACATGGCTGGAGTTAAGCAAGTCAGAATTTGTGGCTACGCTTTCTTGTGTTTCTGTTTCTCTCTCTCTCTCTCTCTCTCTCTCTCTGGATTCACACCTTGGACACCAGGTGGCTGTTTTGAAATTCCCTCGGATTTCTACTGTTCTATGCAGACTTGGTAAGTCAATTAAGATATCTATTTAAAAGAGAATTTTTTTCTACATTAAAAAAATGGGCTTTATGTGTACATTGGAAGAAAATTGGGCTTTGTTTGAAATTTTAGGCACTCTGACAATGGAACAAATATATTAGAAGATTAATATTGATCGAATTATTCAGTTTATTACTTTTCTTATCCTCTGTTTTACTATTTAAAAAGATAGTCAAATTAAGTGCCAAGATAACAGTCTTAGAAAAACCTGTTAAACCTGTAAAAATGAATTATAGAGAAATTCAAATTCAGACAGAAGAAATTAACAGTGAAGTTGTTTCAAAATTGGATCATAAGGTTACAGAAAGAAAGCCTGTTTTCACACAATCACCCTTAATTTATCCAGTAGCCGTACAGCAGCTACCTGGTGAAGAGAATGGACAAAATACTTGGATTCCAATTGAAATGTTAAACTTACGAAGATTTAAGGAGGCAATAGCATCTTATGGCATGCATTCCCCATATGTAAAGCAAATGTTAAACACCTGGTCAACTTGTAATAGGATTCTACCACAGGACTGGCGGGAGCTGGCACAGGCTGTTCTTGAACCCGGACAAAATCTCCACTGGAAAATGTGGTTCAAGGAGGAGACTAAAAATATAGAAAAACAATGGAGGGATAAAGGAATACAAGTCTGCCAGAATCAGCATATTGGAGAAGGCCAATATGCTTCAGTACAAACACAATGTTTATATGATGTCCAAACCCTAATTCTATGTCGAACGGCAGCCTTGAATGCATGGGACAGAGTTGAGGAACCAGGAAAAAAAACTGAGTCATTTACAAAGGTTATACAGGGCCCAAAAGAATCTTTCACAGATTTCTTACAAAGATTGACTTCAGCAGTACAGAGAATGGTCCCGAATTCAGAGGCTAGTCAGATAATAATCAAGTCTTTGGCCTTTGAGAACGCAAATGCAGCATGTAAAGGAATAATCAGGCCATTAAAGGCAAGATCCGCACCCTTGGAAGATTGGATTAGAGACACGGTTAATGTTGAGGCTCATGACCATGATGATATGTGGGTAGGAGAAGCAATTTCAAAAGGTTTGAGAAATGTTAGTTGTTTTGGATGTGGAAAGCGAGGACATTTGAAAAAGGACTGTAAACAGGTCATTCCTAGAAATAATGTTTCTTCAAGGAACACTGGCAACAGAATGCCCTTTCCTTCTGGAGTATGCAGAAGGTGTGGTAAGGGAAAACACTGGACCAACAAATGTAGATCAACAAGGGACAGACAGGGTAATCTTTTGCCTCAGGCTTCGGGAAACTCCCAGAGGGGCCTCAGGCAGGCTCCCACAATAAATCCAGTTCAAACCTTTCCTGCAGTTGTAGAGGAAACCCCTAACTCAAAGCAACTAAATAACTAAATGCCTACTGGAATAAATCATGTTGGTCAGGATGATGAAACAGAGAGAATAGAAAATTCAGGAAAAAACATAAAGAAAATTTTTTGGCAAACTTCTATTAATGAACAAAGACCAAAATTAACAATAAAAATAAATGGTGTTTTGTTGTCTGGTCTGGTAGACACAGGTGCAGACGTTACCATAATTGCACCAGAATTTTGGCATCCAACTTAGCCTCTTCAGGAGGTAAACGTTCAACTGAAGAAAAGGGACAAATCATCTATCCCAGGAAACAGAGTGAAATGGCGTATGGGTATATCATCTAAAAAATTTTATGTCTTCCTAAATGTTTGTTTCTGCTTTTCTCTAAAGATTTAACACTATTGGTCTTCTACTAGTCCCAGTTCAATTAAAATTTAAAGCTGACTTTGGAGTTGGAGAATGGCTCTCTCCTTCTTTAAACTCAAGCATGTTGTTAAAAGGAAAATGCAAACTCCCTGTATCATGCCAGAAGAAAAGAGCCATCTTCTGCTATGGGACAGGAGAAAAGCCAAATTAATTAAGGGACTATTCTATTACTAATCTCAACTCTTTGATTCTATTCTGATTCTTTAAACTTTTCTTAAAGTATGAATTTTATATCAAAATTTACAAGAATAGTATATATAGAGATATATATACATTTTAAACTTTGTTAATATATGAATGGTCATATAGAGTACTAACTAATTCTAGAAAAAAGGCTTAAATTAGCTGCATATATATGTCTTTGTGTTCGAGTCTCTTATCAGTTTTCTGTAGGAATTCATGGCCAGGCCTAACATCAACTGAAGTCTCCAGGAAGAAGATGGGGCCCCACAACAACAACAATTCCACGTGGACAATAATAACATCACTAAGCTGACAAACATCATCTACAGATCAGCTTTGAACTACGAAGTGCTCAGAGCAATTTTGAGAGGGCTAGCTGAGATGATCCAGTCTCAAAGACTACTTGAATAAGGATTTGAGATAAACCCTGAACTTTGGCATTATACACAGATTGGATAACGAAGGATATAGTTACCTTTCCTAGAATTTGACAATTAACCTAAAATTTTTCTTTTCAGGATAAAGATACCTTCGCCCATACCCAACAGGAAGCAATTTTAAGAATACAATGCCCACATTCCCAAAGAGGTGGTGTGGGGTGGGTGTTTTGTTTTGTTTTGTTTTAGTCTTTTAATGGGATTTGGGCCTGGGATAATTTTCATTGGTTGGGGGGTTGGTTACAAGTTGTTGTCAGGGGTTAGGGATTTAGCTCAGTCGTAGAGCGCTTGCCTAGCAAGCACAAGGCCCTGGGTTCGGTCCTCAGCTCCGGAAAATTAAAAAAAAAAAAAAAAGAAAGAAAGAAAAGAAAAATGTAAATACTTTACATTGGATTGGATTGTTTTATATTGTATACAAATTATATATATTGAAATTGATAGTTAGTAAATGCTATATGTATATTTCTAATTGTACTTATACCGTTCATTTAACAATGTAATGCAATTTTCTGATCCTTGAATGTTACTATTACCAACTATTAGGATACAAAGAAATGAAAGTTAGTAGTTAGACATTATAATAGAACTTGTAGTCATATTAGGTATGTTTTCAAGATTGACCAGATATATTTTAGATAGACAGGTCATCTTCAAACCCTTCAGAGATCTACAGAATATGTTTTACAGAATGTTTTAATAACTTAGAAAATTTTTCTTTTTTGTTATGACTATGAGACATGTCGGCTCCTGGCAGTACCAATCTACTTCAGAGAAAATATGGGCATTGAAAAAACTGCAATTGGAGTTAACTTTCATTGTGGCAAAAGTTAGCCACTGGACAACAAAGTATCCTCGAATCAACTGCTGACAAACAGGACAGACAGGACACGAAACAAAGGACTACTGATTCTTGCCAAAACAAGTGTGGTTATGGCTTTATCAAAAGGCATCTTCTGAGGCCAGGACAATATGGCACCATCCCTGAAGTGGCCTTCACAATCCGGAAAAGGTACAGTGCACTTTTCTTCGAAGGCAGCTGAACAGGCAGTGGGCTGATGGCTTCTGATGTGCAATGTAACAGCAGCTGAAACAGTTATTCTTGAAGAGTAATTAAGCTCACACCTCTCAATAGTAGAATGGCATTTAATAGAGGGATGTGGAGAAGAATGGGATGCTGAGATGAAGCCACATACACACATAGCCAAGAAGAATGGACAGCTGAATTAAAAAACCATCAACAATTTCCAGAATTTAAAATCCTGAATCATGACATGACACTACTGGAATTCAGGTGTTTCTGGTATATAGACTGCTCTCACCCAATGTGAGGTTGAACTGTTAACCTTGTGTACATCCTACTTCACAAATGAGTCTGTCAGATACGCTAAGCCTATAGGCTGAAGATGATGCCCCAACACTGCGGAGAAACCTCAGATGACTGTCCAAGCAGCTGGCTGTTTCTGTCAACTCACAAATTTTTGGAAGTTGCTTGCATATACTTCCTGTTTTTATTTTTGTTAGCTAATATTATTTCCTTCTTGGGTCTCTGAGGGAGTTGAAGATTAGTTAGTTATAGTTGAAGACTAGTTAGGATAGAAAGTAAATTAGATACATTTTGGACTTACCAAAATAGGATAGATAATGGAATTACTTTCTCTGAATTTGTCAAATACAAATGGACTAGACATTGTTTAGGTATTTATTACTTGTATATATTGTATATAGTTATTGTACTTTTGTATATAGTTTTTCTTATGTTAGTTATAAGCTTTTTCTTTTTTTCTTTTTATTAAAATAGAAAAGGGGAAATATGGTGATATTTTATTTGTATTAAAATGTTATTTGTATGCTAATAAATAAAGTTGCCCAGGGGTCAGAGCTATTAGCAAGCTACAGAAAAGCCGGGCGGTGGTGGCGTATGCTTGTAATCCCAGCACTTGATAGGCAGAGCTAGGTAGATCTCTGTGTGTTCAGGGATACAGCCAGCATTGGAGACACACGCCTTTAATCTCAATACCAACCATAGAAGACCTGGAGGTCTATACAGACAGGCAGTGACGAGGCGGTCATGTGGTTGGGTTTACAACCAATGAGAAGGCAGAACCGAAAGTCTTTATAAGGACTTTAACACAAGGGTAGCTCTCGTTTGGAGAGGTAGGATCACCGCAGGAGGAAGGGTAAGGTTTTAGCTCTTAGCTCTGACCTCTTGGCTTTCTTCTTTGCATTGGTTCTGTGTTTCTTATTTAATAAGACGGTTGGTTACATCTACAGTCACCGAACATGAAGACCTGACTCCAGAGCCCAGCACCCAGGGAAGAACTGGGAGAAGAAGGTCAGTGGTGGCAGACACACCAAGATCCGGAGCTTGCTGGCCCCACCAGCCTAATCAGACCAGTGAGGACCAGGTTATGTAAGACACTGTCAAAAAAGACCAGAGAGCACCTGAGGAAAATACCCAAAGTCACCCTGTCCTCCACACATAAGCCCACATACGTGAGCATACTCAGCCACACACATACAAACATGCATACAATACACATGGATATGATTTTTTAAAAGTAAGTTAGTCATTTTCCAACACCTAGGTTCTTTTCTTAATCGTATATAATACATATGATATATATATGTTATATATATCATATATATATGACATAGTAATTCCATTCCCTATAGGGAAGAATGAAGCATTATTTCCAATTAAACTAAAAAAGGAACAAATCCAACAATCCTTTGAAAGCACTCTCTCTCTCTCTCTCTCTCTCTCTCTCTCTCTCTCTCTCACACACACACACACACACACACACACACTCCTATTCATAGAAAGATACAGCCAATCTCTTTACATATCTAGATTCAATTGCATAGGCTTCTGAATTTTATAAAGTCCAATAGACAGCGGGCGGCAGTGGCTTTATTCCCAGCACTCAAGAGTTAGAGCCAAGTGGATCTCTGTGAGTTTGAGGCCAGCCTGGTCTACAGAGCAAGATTCAGGACAGGCACCAAAACTACATGGAGAAACCTTGTCTCAAAAAACCAAAAAGACCAATAGACACCATGTTTTCGTTGGTAAAATGTTGCCTGTGATATTAACACATAAAAATACATGCACACAGATCCATTTCCACAAACACAGGCCAACTCCCTTCCGGGGTGGTCCCTAATCTGGAATAATCTCATCTGCTGTTTTAAACATACTTCAATATACATAGCATTTCTATAATACTACATAGTAGTCTATATAAAATATGCATGGAAGCCGTCTTCAGTTATAAGCATTTAAAGCACATAAAATTCTTTGTTTTATACTTTTTGAAGGAATCAAATCAATCTTTCTACAGTGTTTTCTTTTTTATGCTAAAAAACAAAATAAAACAAATACCCTTCACCAGAAGATCAAATATTGATGCTTTTATTTGTACTGAATCTAAAACACCCTTCCAAGATGCTTCGTTTATAGGTCTGCTCCCTGTTCCTTCTATCAGATGTTTCCACTGGACATCTAAAGAAGGCATGAAAATCAGGCTGAGGGTAGGCAAGAAGGCAGGAGGCTAGCATGCTTGTCCTTACTCGCAGTAGAAAATGGCTATGGAGGTTTCTTCACTTTCTATCTCACTGTTGTGGAGCAGGTTCCTTGGTTAAACCCATCATCTTGGAGGGAAACTTATTAAGACACGGGATTTAAAGTAAAGTGAAGGACAACATGTTTCAGGACAGGGTATTTATAAGATCAAATAACAGGATATTCTAGGAGAGGAAACCCCCTTGCTGTGTGGATGTTCTGTTAAAACAAAAACAACTCAGAATAACTTCAGGAACTCCCTGAAACTGATCAAATTCACTAAGTCCCTCCTCCCCAAGAGTTTATGAGCAGTGAAGACTAGGGAGAGTCACTTTCAGAACAGCTAGGCTTAAAGAAGACTCTGAGACAACACAAGCAACTTGGAAGGGCTGAGAGACCAGCCAGCTGCACACACACACACACACACACAAAAAAAAAACAACTAAACCAAAGACCAACTGAGCTGCTTGGAAGAGGCTTAGACCAACTAAGTCACCTGGAAAGGCACTCTCCAACCTACTGACCTGCCTACAGGCTGTGCAGTGTGCTCCAGGTACCCAGCTTTTGTAAGCTGTCACCCAAGCTGGGGTAGGCTTTGGTGATGCAGCTGTCTTGAGTCATTTCTGATTCTGTAAGTAACCCCTCACTCATATTCCCATAAGTAACTCCAATAAAACACGTTGGTTCACCAAGTTGGACTTTGGTGGTATCTGTACCAAAGTCTGTGGGCTCCCTTTCTGAGGTGAACAGGCAAATGTGTTGCATCTTCCCAGGAAGTCTGTCCCATAACAGTCACAAATGAGGTTTTTGTTTGTTTTTCACATTGTGTTCAAAGGCCTGTGGACACACAAATAGTCATGTCTAATGCAAGCTAGATTCCTGTCTCACACTCAGCAAGAAAATCCTTATTTGGAAACTATTTCTAGGCAGAACTGTGTAAGTCAAGAACACAGGAAACTAAGAGCATAAATGAATCCTCCCTGAAGAACTGTGTGCACCAAGATGCTCAAGAATGAAGTACATTCAGGTCACGAGTAGTCAGAAGGTAAGATGAAAACTAACAGAGTGGAAGAGACAGCTCAGTGGTTAAGACTGCAAAGTTCTCACAAAGGGCCCGGGGTCAGTTCTCACACTCACGTTAGGAATCCTATAAAGACCTCTAACTCCAGGTCCAGGAAATCTGACACCCTCTTGTGGACTCCATGGGCACCTGCACTCACATGCACAAATCCATACATACACATAATTTAAAAAGAAAGAGAAATCAGGGAAGTCAAAGAACAATTTGTCTAACAGATGTCATGACTTAATGTTCATACTTCAGACTTTGTTCCATAACTTCAGACAAGAATGTAAGCCTTTCATTTAAATATCAAATTAAACAGCAAGCATGAAGTCCCAGAACACATGTAAAACCTGGATGTATAGCATGGGCATCTGTAATCCCAGCTGTCCCATGGGGCGGTGGGAGGCAGAGATGGGAGAATTCCCAGAAGCTCACAGGCCAGAGAGCCTAGAGGACTGATACCTAAGATGAACCTGACCGCCACATATGCACCCTGGCATGTACCCACGTGCAATGCACAAATGCATCCACAAGCACAAAAGCAGGTGGAAGGGAGTGTGGAGGTGCCATCTCAGTAGCAGAGCACTGCCCCTGGATTCACTACAAAATGGTGGAGGGAAGAGAGCAGATCAATAGATGTGATACAGCAACACACACACACACACACACACACACACACACACACACACTGCAGTCTTCACAATGCTCTACAGCAACAGATGTTCTTTCACTTTACTTATTGTACTTACAATAGTTATATTAAATTTTAGTCATAAAGGGCCTTAAATGATGCTCTGACAGAACACTCATTGAACTTAAAAACTAAAATCAATTTTGCTAAAGCTTTTGGAAAAAAGAAAAGCCATTAATTATCACCCACGGGCTTTTCATGATCTTAAATGTAACATCACCCAAAAATTACAGACTAGAAAATGAAGGTATTATCTAAAATGTAAGACTATGTACTCTGAATCCATTTTTATTCATAGACCAACCTTTCATTCTTTGTATATAAGTCATTTACAATTACAACTACCTTTAATAAAGTTAAAATTTAAGACATATAATTGGTTAAAGTACTATTGCACTTTTTGTTGTACTATTTGAAATTCAGTATCCAAAATGAATTAAATGAAAAGCAAGATAAATAACTGCCAGCAGCCTTCTTGATCCAATGTGCTTTTGTGTGCTTAGTCTTATTAAATGAATATCTGTTCCAAATCCTCTTCCTCAACCCTGTACTGAGTCACTGCGCCCTGGCCGTCCTACTCCAAACTCTTCTGGACCCAACAATGCCTTGTCTCAGGAAGGCTCCAGCTCTACACTGCCTTCACCTTCATCTCCGTCACCCCATCATTTATCGACTGCTCTCCTAGATGCTAAATACTAGGGGTTTTTATTTAACCATCATCATAATAATAATGATAATATATAGTACTCTTTCTCAGGCTATATTAATAATTCATAATTTACCTCATCAAGTGAAGTTGATACTGCAAGAGTATGAACTCTATTTTTCTGAAGTTTCATATACCATAATATCATTGAGTGCTTCATTTAAGAATCATGGAAATACAAGGCTCTCGACCCTTACTGTCTTCAGAATCACCTCAGGCCTTTAGAACACAGAGACACACCCCATCCCTAGACAACTTAGCTACTGGTAGTTTTAAGTAATTTTCTTTCCAGGATGATTCTGAGATGCAACCATGGTTGAAAATATTAAACAACGAAATATCTAAAAGCTTTCCCAATGCTAGAACTCTTGATTTTATGGATTTAAAATGAACTAGTGCAACAAAAGACTATTTTCCCCATGAAAAACTAATAAAAAATTGAAACTTATATTGAATTAAGTTGGTCTCTCAAAAATTTTAAAACCATTTAATTGTACACAATGTGTGTATGTGTGTAAGAGAGACATACTGAGAAAGACATACAGAGACAGACAGACAAAGAGAGACAGAGGCGCCTTCACACAGCCCAGGCTGGCCTTAACCTCCCACTTCTCCTGTCTGCATCTCCCAAGTGCTGGGATTCCAGGTGTGCGCCACAGTACCCGTCTAAGAGGAGCTACCCTCCTGTTACCACAGCCTTCTCAAAGTCATCCTCCCTCCTGCGACACCTCCAAAGCAACTGTTCACCTTCTGGGTTAATTTTTCATTGGTTTGTCTGAATGTTTTCTGAGGTCCCTCTCTATAGCCCTGGTTGTCCTGGAGCTCACAATGTAGACCAGGCTAGCCTTGAACTCGATCCGCCTGCTTCTACCTCCTGCCACCACACCAGGTGTCTGGACGGTTTTTAATTACTTTCAAGTGTCCTTTTCTTTACAGGCTCATTTCTACATTTCCCAAAATACTACCCCCTTTGTGAGCCCTGCTCCCTCACATCCACTGTGAGCCCTGCTCCCTCACATCCACTATGAGCCCTGCTCCCTCATGGCCATAAAGGACAGACCATTTTATTTTCATCTTTGATGGATGTTAGGCAAAATTTTATTTTGAAATAATGAAATATACCAAATAGCAATGCAGATATGAAATTCATGAGTAAAACAGAATATGGAGTGGTGAATCCAGATAAATGGATCTGAAATGTCTTTTTTCCTATTTTTAAACATGCATTATTAGTTATAATAATTAGATGTGATAATATATAGGTAAATTTTCTATACTAATTGAATTATAAGGAAAAATGTAAACTTTAAAAACAAAAGCATTTATAATTTAGTAACAGATGATACTATAGGTTAGAGAATTACAGCAAAAATTTCAAACTTGTCACAGTAGTTTCTCATAAAGTATTGCATTATTGTTTCCCTTATTCATTCATTTTAAGTGTATGAGTGATTTATCAACATGTATGCACATGTGTGTTACGTATTCATCCTAGATTGAAGCATGCCATCCTGCAGGAAAGCTCTTTAATAGGCAGGGAGGTAAAAACTGAAAATAGATTCAGGAAGTCCCTGAAGCTGAGCAGAATCACTAACCCATTCCCTGCCAGAGTATACAATAAAAGCTGAGAAACACTCTCTGACTAGAGACAAGACAAGCTATAAAGACAACTTTAAGACAAGATGAACTGCAAAGAGGACTCTGAGCCCAGACCAGCTGCATGGAAGTAGCAGAAGCCAGCCGAGCTGCCTAGAAAGGACACTCTCCAACACATGTGAGCTGCCTACAGGCTGTGCAGTGTGCTTCAGGTCCCTAGCTTTGTGAGCTGTCACCCACGCTGGGTGGGCTTTGGTGATACAACTGTCATTGAGTCATTTTTGCTCCTGTACATAATCCCAATGAAACTCACTGGTTCACCAAGTTGGACTTTGATGGTATCCATACTTTGGTCTGTCGTGGGGTTCCTATCTGGGGTGAGTAGATGTGTGTGTTGTGCCTCCCCAGGAAAAATTTTGTCATGTAACAGTGCACTGTATGCATTCCTTGTACCCAAGGTCAGAAGAGAATGTCCAATTCCCTGGAACCAGACCTACAGACAGCTATCAGCCACCTAAACTGCAGTGAGTTTGAAGCCAGCCTAGACTCCATGAGAACTGATCTGCAATAATAACATGATGACGACAATGCAATGGGATTCTGAGTTTAAAAAAAGCTTGAAAAACACCCCAACACAGAAAAATCAAAGCCAAAAAATTTTTTCTTTAAAATCAGTAACCTATGTGTGTCAAGAATGACAGAAAATTCACAAGAGAAAATACAAATAAATTATTCTAAAAAACAAATCAAGATTCCCATATATCCTGTTTTTAGAAAGATTATTTCATCAACTTCATAGAAATAAATTTAAAATGCTACTAAAATACCAAAAGCCACATCTTACCAAAATAGACAATGTACAAAATATAAAAACATAAATTCCCTATCTCCTTAAAAAATATAAACATTTTCATACAAGGGAAACTAGATTCAGATACTTTTCTATAGAAGCATATCAACCATATAAAAAGTCACATTTAACACCTTGTTTCAGATAAGAAAAAGCAGGAAAACTCCATGTCATTTTATGAAGCCTACAGCAATCAATATACGGAAGAAGCACCGTAAGAAAGGAAAATCAGGTCAGCTACAAAGATGCAAAACCCTTATAAAGCATAATACAGCAGGTATTTAAAAGGACAGTGAGCAACCTGGGCAGGCGGGTGGCACGCGTGCACACACGCGCGCGCGCGCACACACACACACACACACACACACACCCTGTTAACACAGCACCTTGGAAGCAAAGGCAGAATTCTGAGTGCCAAGGCCACCCTCTGCTACAAAGCAAGTTCCAATCCAACCTCAGCTATAATGAGATGTCCCATCTCAAGAAAAAAAAAAAAAAAGAAAGGTAAAGGTGAGTTACACACAAGAAAGTTCACTATGAAGCAGGATTCACTGGTGAGTTTACCAGTGTAAATTTACCACACTGACAGCAGATTATAAAGAAAAAATGCACATGCTCACCTCACTAGGTGCAATAGAGTCAAGTTACACACTCCTAGCACACCAGAAACCAAAGCAGACCTACTTACTTTGATCAACGTTACCAATAGAATACTAGAGCAAACATCATACTTAATGGTCAAACAGTTAAAGTCTCCCTCTAAGATCAGGAAGTAGACAAGGATATCCTGTGTTATCACTTCTAAGAAGAGAAGGTGTCAGGACTGGCAGGGAACAAACAGAATTCCTGTTCACAAATAACAGAACTGTGAATACAGAAAGCAAAACACTAGCAATTAAAGACAGTGCCCAAGAGGCTAAGATTCAAAATCAACCACATTTCCGTGCAGATGACAGATGCAGTTAGAACAAAGCTTAAAAACCACAAAGACAGGCAGCTAGAGATGCTCACCCAGCAGCACAAGCCTGGGACCTCCATACCATCACTGGAACTCACAGAAAGGTAGAAAGCACAGGGCTGTCCTCTGACCTCTGTGCGATATTATGTTTTGTATTCTGACAAATAAAGCTTGCCTGGAGATCAGAGGGCAGAGCTAGCCACTAGTTAACCATAGAGGTCTGGAGGTCTGTACAGACTGGAGACAGGAAGTGCAGGGTAGAGACCAGATCTCGGCCCTTTTGTTCAGAGGATTTGGAGAGGTAAGAAGTCACTGTTGTCTGATCTTTCTGAGTTAATCCCAGTATTTGAATCCTGGTTTTTATTGATAAGACTAATTGGGACTACACTTCATCTAATGTCCAACTTTTGGGGCATGAATTCATGAAAAAGCCACATGCCTGAGTCTTTGCAGCTACTGCCACACACTGGAGCTGCATGTGGGGGCTCCTGCCACAGTCACTGCCCCGCAAGTTGGGTTTTTCTTTTTTCCCCCCACAAGCCCTCTGCGAGAGTCTGGGAATTTTCTATTGCAGTCTCTCTGAAGCAAACTCCACAGGCACTTGGGCTCCAAACACTGCCAGAGTTAGCCCCCACCACCAGGCAGCCCCCACACGTGCTTCTTCCGCACGCTCCCCTGTGTGCACTCTTCAGACAGACAGCTCCCTCTCCCAGGGGTTGTGGGCTGTCCCTGGACCTCCGCTTCGGGCTGCTGCCACACTGGTAGATGGCTTGACAGCTGCTGGGGCCTCTACTGTTCTATGCAGCAGCAGTCAGCCTCACACTTCACCATCATCTTCAGCATCACTGTCAGAAAATTTGGTGAGACAACTGAGAATTCTTAAAGGGGGGAAATAGTTTTTTTTTTAAAGAGTTTTCTTCCCATGTTGAAAAATGGGAAACACTATTATGATGGAGGAAGTTAGGTCTCTGTGTAAACAATGGATGGTTTAAAAATGGAACAATTAAAAGAAGGGATAATCAAATTAACTGGGATTGACATAATGTTAATTACCATTCTGGTAATTTTTATCCCTAAAAAAGTTGATTGATAAGAGTGCCAAGATACAAGCCTTAGAAACTTATTAAAACAGATCACAGAGATAGCCAGACAGGAATTTAAAGGAGAACCAACCTCACCATTACATTATAAAATTAGAGAAGAACAGCCCAAGGCTATCAAACAAACAATCTTAATTTATTCAGTCACTTTACAGGAACAACTGCCAAATAAAAGGAATCTACAAGGTTATGTAAGAGCTGATTGGATTCCTGTGGAAATGTTAGATTTGAGGAGATTTAAGAAAACAACAGTTTCATATGGCATGCATTCACCTTTTGTGAAGCAGATGTTAAATTCATGATCAACTAGTAACAGAATTGTCCCACAAGACTGGAAGGACTTGGTTACAGCAGTATTGGAACCTGGTCCTCAGTTACAGTGGAGGACTTGGTGGAAAGATGAGACCAGGACGACTGAACAACAGAGTAGGGCTAGAGGTAAGGAAATCTCTCAAGACCAGCTTCTTAGAGAGGGCGATTATGCTGGCAAAGACAGTCACTATATGATGAATACACCCTGGTTTTATGCCATGCAGCAGCTTCAAATGCTTGGGACAGAACTGAAGAAGTTAGAAAAAGAACGGAGTCATTTCCTAAAGTTATACAGGGCCCAAAAGAAACCTTCACTGACTTTTTACAAAGATTGACTTCAGCTGTAAACAGAATGATACCAAATTCAGAAGCTACACAAATAATAATTGAATCTTTGCCTTTTGAAAATGCTAATTCAAAATGCAAAAGGGTAATTAGGCCTTTAAAGGCAAGATCAGCACCCATAGAGGAACGGATCTGAGATACAGTCAATATTGAATTTCATAATCATGATTATGCTTGGATAGGAGAGGTGATTTCCAAAGACTTGAAGAAAAAATCAAAACATCAGGTATTTTAATTGTGGCAAACAAGATCACCTAAAAAGGGATTGTAGACAGGGTATTCCTAAAAATAATGTTTTTTCTAGAAAAATCTAAACAGAAGTCCCCTGCCTTCTGGAGTATGCAGAAGGTGTGGCAAAGGCCGACATTAGACCAATGAATGCACATCAACAAGGGACAGACAGGGTAACCCTTTGCCATAGGGAAAACACCTTGTGGAGGGGCCTCTCATATGCTCCCATGTCAAATTTGGTTCAGTCATTCCCTGTCACTGTAGGGGAAATTCCTCCCCAGAGCAATTTAAGGACCTAA
Organism: Peromyscus eremicus; assembly: GCF_949786415.1. Taxonomy (NCBI): domain Eukaryota; kingdom Metazoa; phylum Chordata; class Mammalia; order Rodentia; family Cricetidae; genus Peromyscus; species Peromyscus eremicus. The sequence continues at coordinate 5,316,852 of NC_081435.1, forward strand.
TTAATGCCTATTGTAAAAAAACCAAAAAACAAAAAATAAAAAAACATACTGCCCTGGATGATAGAACAGCTTTAGAAGATGAAACAAAAATTTCAGGAGAAACTATATAGCAAATATTTTCGTAGGCTTTTATAAATGATCAAACACCAAAGCTAAAGGTACAAATAAATGACATTATGATTGAAGGTCCTGTAGACACAGGGGCAGATGTAATAATAATTACACCAGACTCTTAGCATACAAATTGGTCTCTTCAGGAGATAAATATTCAGCTTTTGGGGACTAGAATTTTATCTGAGGTAAAGCAAAACACCAGATGGGTCAAATGTATAGGGCCAGAAAGACAAAATGGAAAATTAAAGCCACATGTGGCTAATACAACAGTGAATTTATGGGGACATGATTTGTTATAGCAATGGAATACCCAGATTAAATCCCTCCAATCTCAGAAACAAACCATAAACTTACTTATGTTTTTGTAAAAACTATTTAAAAGGTATTATAAGTAACAGTCACCCACCATTCTGCTGTCGTTGGGTTTTTTTTTTTTTTTTTTTTGGCTCTTTTTGGGAGGTGCTTGTGACCCAGCTCCCAAATAAATCACACACAGAGGCTTATTCTTAATTATGAATGCCCAGCCGTAGCTTGTCTTAGTTTCTAGCTAGCTTTCCCTAAATTAACCCATCTATCTTTTGCCTCTGGGCTTTTCCTGTTCTCTAACTTCTGTGAATCTTACTCTCACTCTGTGGCTGGCTGTGTAGCTGGGTGGCTGGCCGCTGGAGTCCTCCTCCTCTGGCTCCTAGATCAGATCCCTCCTCCAGATTTCTCCCCCTATATATTCTCCCTGCCTGGCAGCCCGGCCTATCCTTTCTCCTGCCTTGTTCTTGCACGGTTCTTCATTAGACCATTAAGTGTGTTAGACAGGCAAGGCAACACAGCTTCACAGAGTTAAAGCAATGCAATATAAACAAAAGTAATACACATTAAAATATTCTACTACACCATTCAGGTTGTACAAAAAGAGGGTATAACAGCTGTTGACCTTTCAAAGGTACCAACAGCACTACCCTTAAAACGGTTGACTGAAAAACCTGTCTGGGTGGAACAATGGCTTTTGGCATCAGAAAAATTACAGGCCCTAGAACAGCTAGTACAGGAGCAGTTAAATGCTCAACATATTGAAGAATTGACAAGTGCTTAAAACTCTCCTATATTTGTTATTAAAAAGAAATCTGGAAAATGGAGAATGGTAACAGATTTAAGAGTTGTTAATAAGGTGATTCAGCCAATGGGCTTTTTATAACCTGGAATTCCCCTGCCTTCTCTATTACCTAAAGGACGGCCTATTATAGTTGTTGATTTGAAAGACTGTTTCTACACTACACCTTTACAAGAAAAGGATAGAGAAAAATTTGCCTTCACAGTGCCTACTTATAATAATTCTCAGCCTGTTAAGAGATATCAATGGAGGGTCCTCCCACAAGGGAGTGATGTTAAACAAACAGTCCCATCCTATACCAATATTTTGTACGACAGCTGAAGGAAATGATTCATGTACAGTTTGCTCAATCTGTAATTTACCATTATATGAACGCTATCTTACTAGCTGATTCAAATGTAGATAATTTAGAGAAAATGTTTGAAGTAAAGAAAATTTTGCCTTGTTGAAAATTACAAATTGCTCCTGAAAAAGATACACAGAGACTGTATAACAAATGATACAGCTAGCTATCCAGGACTTGACAATTACCCCAATTTTTTTTTTTCAGGATGCCTAAAAATGTTGTCACCTCCAGACAGCAGGAATTAAACTTAAGAACAGGATGCGTATTCCCAAGAGGTGGGGTGGGTGGTTTTTGATCGTTCAGTGGGTATGGATATCTGTCATCATTTAGGGGAGGTGATTACAGTTGCTATTGGTAATGGTCAGGAAAAAGCTGAACAAAGGAGATTAGATTCAGAGATCTCATTCTAAAAAGAAAAAAAGAGGGATACAGAAATAATGGGAAAGAAGGGTAGATTATTAAATCTACTTTTAAACCAAGAAAAACAACTACTAGTTTTAAATATTTTACATTGATATGGATTTCTGTATACTGATACAAATTTGAGGTTGTTTTACTGTATGTATGTTTCTACTCTTGTTTAAGATATGTTTGTATATTGATACAAATCTAAGGTTATTTTTGTTAGAACATACTGTACATATGTTTCCACACTTGTTCAAGGTATCATACCTATACAGCTCATTTAACAATGTAATGTAAATTTCTAGTCGTTGAAAAGTTATTATTGCAAAGTAGGATAATAAAGTAATGCAAGTCAATAGTTAGTCACCCATTACAATCAAACTTGTAGTCATGTTAAGTATGTTTTCAAAGTCAAACATATAGTTTAGACAGGCAAGTGGTCTTCAAACACTTCAGAGATCTACAGAATATAGCATTTAAGATGTTCAGTAACATAAGTTAGTTTTTTGTTTTGTTTTGTTTTGTTTTGTTTTTTATGACAATGAGACATATCTGCTCTGGGCAGCATCAATCTACTTCAGAAATAATGGGCATTGGAGAAACTCCATATGGAGTTTACTTTCTTTGCAACAAAAGTTAGCCACTGGGCAAGGAACTGCCCTTGCACTGACTGCTGACAGTATGCTGTCCAAACTGGACAAGTGGGACACAAAAGAAAGTGACAAGGTGGGACAGTTCTTTCAAAGTCCTGCTTCACAGAAAAGTCTGTCAGATATTCTAGGCCTGCAGGCCAAAGATGGATGCCCCCAACGTTGAAGAACCTTGGGTGACTGACCAAGCAGCCAGCTATTTCTGTTATTTTTTAATTTTGGAAGTTGTTTGTTCTGCACTTCCTGTTTACTTGGGTAATATTACATCCTTCTCAGGTCTCTGACGGAGTTGAAGAACAGACAGTTATAGTTTTGTTTTTAACAAATTCAGAAAAGACACTCACAAAAGAGGTGTAAAGTACATAAGGTTGAGAGACATCAAGATAGTTTGGGGTTGGTAATGCAAGTTAGGGCAGAAGGTGAATTAGGTGCAACACTTTGGACTCACCAAGATAGGATAGATAATGGAGTATTTTCTCTGAACTTGTCAAATGTTAATGGACTAGACATTGTTAATGTAATTATTGCCTATATATATTTGTATATAGTTATTATAATTACTGTATATAGTTTTTCTATGCTAGTTAAAACCTTTGCTTTTTATTTAAACAACAAGGGGGAAATGTGTAATATTTTGCTTGTGTTCTGACAAATAAAGCTCACCTGGAGATCAGAGGGCAGAGCTAGCCATTGGTTAACTATAGAAGTCTGGAGGTCTGTACAGATGGGAGACAGGATCTCGGGTCCTTTTGGTCCGAGGATTTGGAAAGGTAAGAAGTCACTGGTGGCTGCTCCTCTGCTTCTCTGATCTTTCCGCTTTTACCCCGATATCCTGGTTTTTATTGATAAGACTAGTTAAGATCATGCTTCAGACCTCCACATGAGTGCTGTGGTGCACATGCATGTATACACACAACCCTGAATGAAGTGCCTAGCACTATACCCTATGAGAGCAGAAAGATGCTTCAGGAGAGAAATCCAGAAACTTAACTGACAGATACGAAAGGAATGAAAAAAGAATGCTTATAAATGCTCTTGATGTAGAAGACTCAATTTTTTTTAAGGTGTCATTTCTTCCCAAAGTCCAGGTAATAATGAAAATCCCAACAGGATTAGGCAGAATAATAATCTGACATGCTGATGTTTAAGTTATATGGACACTTGAAGAGCTCACTGTATCCAGGGCATTCTTGAGGAGGGAAGAGGGAAGAAATGTATTATTAGGTATGACAAGATTATGGAATTTATTTAGAAAGACCAACACAACAGAGGTCCAACACAGATCCACACATATACCAACACTTGATAAATGATACAAGTGGTCAGACAAACCAGATAAAAAAAAATCATCTCCAAAGGTGCTAAGACAGAGAAGTGGTTGTTTGGAAGCAAACAGAAAAAAGCCAATTCCTCCCACAGTCCGCAGAAATCAACTCAAGGATAATGAAGTTTAAGGCAATATCCATACAAACTATTTCAAGTTCAAAACTAAACACATTAAATATGCCCAGGAGGATGCAGCTTAAGGCCAAGGATCTTATTGTTGGGGTACTCTTATGTTCTTACACAGTGCACTATAAAGCAATCACCTATAAACTTGTAGATGAAGACAAGACATACCTACAAAATCAAAATTAGGTAAAAATAGTTTCTGAGGGTGAACATGGTGGTGCATGCCTTTAGGAAGCAGGGGCAGGGGGATCACTGTGAGTTTAAGGCCAACCTTGTTTACATAGCAAATTTTGGGCCAGTCAGGGATACAGTGAGACCTTGTCTCAATAAAATAAAATAAAATAATTGAAATGATTTATGGAAGTAGAAACACCACTTAGATCTCAAATTCTTAACATTTTTTTTTTTCTGGTTCTGTCTACTAAAAGTGTTCAACATCCATGAAAATCTTGTAATAACAAATGTTCCAAGCATTCAAATTGGTCTCTGGGTACTAATCTCCAAATAAATGAAGAGGAAATGAAAGAAAACTCCTTGAAAACTCCAATTCTTGAGCATAAAAGATAACTAGACTACTATCTCAGACCTGAAAGCACCTAGAATATCATCAAACCCAGCTCTGAGTCTCTACCTAATTACCAGTTTGTGCACTGAGAAGGAAGGACATGTTATAAAACTGGAAGACAGAATTCAGAGTATGATAAAAATCTGCACAACACTTGGCTCAGTTTACCCAACAAATAAATGGAGATATAAAAGGATAAACTGTTAGGTACACCAACCAGTGCAACACCAGGATTTTGTCTGGACATGAGGTAATCAAATAAAATTGAGTTTGTTGAGTGAAGAGATAAAACTTGAAAAGCAATTGGACATTCATTGATGTTGAGAAACTGATTTACTTTGTTGTGAAGAACAACAGTCCTGACAGGCTAAAGATTCATATGCAAGTGTTTAATACTGAAATGATAGGAAATACCCCAGATACTTTAGCAATTACTTAGTAATTAAAAATAAACTAAATAGATAGGTAGACAGGTGAATGGACACAACTTCCCCAGGGAAGGGAGTGTTTTAGATGAATTAATTCAAATACTCAAATTAGATGAATGAAACAGTCCTGCATTGAGAGTATAGAATAGGCTCGTGTTCTCGAGATAATTCAGAGCTTCTGACAAAAAATTCAAAATCACTGAAACAAATCACGTTAAATCACAGAGCTACAGACTTGACCTCACATACTTTCAAACATACACATAGCTATAGACATGGACCTCACACTTTCAAACACACACACACACACACACACACACACACACACACACGGACCTCACACACTTTCAATCACATACACAGCTACAGACATAGACCTCACACATTTTCAAACACACACACACACACACGCGTACACACACACACACGCGCGCGCGCACACACGCACACGCACGCGCACACACACACACACACACGCACGCACACACACACGCGCGCACGCGCACGCACACACACACACACACACGTTTCAGGGCACTTACTGCTGGCAGCAGAGACTGCATATTTTGATTAGAATCCGCTATTGTAGCGAGGTATACCAGGTTCGTATGCAACATCTGCTGATACCTATTAAAATAAAACAAATACCAGTATTAAAGAACATCTTCCTAGCTACTTAAATACAAGCAGCATTATAATTATTATTAGAGCTTAATGAAAGATGTGTTAGCTGAACACCAATAGCACTTTTCCTATTACCTCTGCAAAATAATTTAAAACCTACACCAAAATGTACCACTGTTTTAAGATTTCATTTTCCAGAGGCCAGGCCTGTGGCCCTAACACTTGAGAAGCTGGCACAGAAACACAGGCTAGTCTAAGAATATAGCAAGACCAGGTCTCAAAAGACAAAACATCATTTATTATAGATACTAGCTATAAATTTAAAATGAATGTCAATGAATTTCATTTATTATATTCAAATAAATGAAGTATTCTAATTCAGATCCAAATTGAAACACTTCTCTAACCTTGTTATAAATCGCTGATTTCACTTTTCGAACAAGGAAAAGCCTGACTCTTACTGATCACAAAGCTTCCTTCCACACTGAGAAGCCTACACTTTTAGTTCCATTCTTCACATATAAATGGTCCTTGAATAAACAAAACCAATGAGTAATTATTATGGTTAATTATAATTAACTGACAGCAAACAGAAGCTGGGACTGTTTCATAATTTTCTACAAGTCTCATAGGGAACTGAACACTGCTCTAGACAAAAATAATCAGTCTTTTTTTTCCCCCTTTTTGGAGACAGTGTTTCTCTGTGTAGCCCTGGCTGTCTTGGAATTTAATGTGTAGTTTGTAGATCAGGTTGATCTGGAACTTAAAGAGATCCACCTAAATTCTGGCCTCTGCCTTCTGAGTGCTGGGATTAAAGGAGTGTGCCACCATGGCCAGCCCTCAAGAACATCTTTCTAACTTTCTTCATGGTGGTGGGAGCAGTACGAGGGCCCCGAGTCATAACCAGAGTTGCTTCTCTCTCCACTATGCGAATCTGGGGGTCAAGCTGAAGCCAGGCTTGGTGATGCAAGCACCTTCACCTGCTGAGCGAGCTAGCAGGCCTGAGCTGCCACTTCTAATCGGGACACACACTTATTTCAACAACTACACATTGAAATCCTCCGTTTTCTTCTCTGAGTTTTCGTACGTTGTATGATCCTCAAGAGTGAGCTTTCTAGGGACTACCAACTACGTCATGGCACACATGACCACAATAAAGCTTAGTTATTATGCTGATTAGCCCTAGCCAGCCTCAGAAAGTCACCAAGTGTCCCATGCTTAATCTAACAGGGTTAGAGCAGGCTTTTAAAGCTCCTTACAGCTTTATCTATACACAAACATAGCTCAGTTAAATTTTCAAGATATTTACCCAATTGTGTTCAACATCAAATCTAACTTTTAATTAATTTGAACTTATTTTAAATTTTCAGAAAAGTTTCAGGAATGGGTGGAGGGGAAGCCTTTTACAACTCTCTTCCAGATTTCCAAATAGTCTTTTCTAGCATTTGTCCTATCATTCTGTCTCACGTCTATGCACACATACTCTCTGCCACAACATGATACTTCAATACCAATCTCCCCCAAATAAGATACCCCTTAGAACCACAACAAAGACCAGAGACAACACAGTACCAGAGACTCCATTCCAACGCACCCTACGGCCTACATCTCCTTTTCCTAACATAAGAAGGTGGGCAAAAGCAAGTTTTAGTTGTGGTTTATATTTTTTTGTTGTTTTGCTTTTGGTTTTTGAGACAGGCTCTCAATTTTCTAGTCCAGGGTAATGGAAACTCTGTGGAGTAAAACTGCAGTAAGAAAAATAAGGAATATTCATCAGAAAGTTTATTCTAAGGAAAAAAAAGTATCAAAAATGACTAACAAAACTTGGTTATTTATATATTTTCACATTCTCTTCTGAGTTTGTATGTAAGTCGCCTAAAATGGAATTAAAAAACAAAACAATAAAAACCACAGAAGAATCAGAACTCAGCTCAGACTACAGAATGAAAATAGAAACATTTCCTGAGACATTTCATTTTCTAGTCTATAAATATCATTCCACTTGTCCCTGCAATCCTAATGAGTCTGCGCTCTTCTACATTTAGTCAACGCTGGAGCACCCAGCTCCCACAATGCCCCACACCCTGCTGAGCAGCCCCATGCCCTGTCAGCCTGCACAGCGTGCTCCACAATGTTTACACGACGACGACAACACCAGTGCCTTTTATGGTGTCCCCATCTTTAAATGTAACTATACCTTGTTAACACAGGAAGCTGAATTGTATGGTCCTAACAAGTTCTGACAGATACCTCCAAATGTTTATGATCACGATTAAAAGAGAGCCCAGCTTCCAAAGATGCCACTAAAAGCCACAATACAGTACCTTGCATAAGGCAAAATAACCAGTCCTATGTTTATTAATTAAAAATAATCTGAAAAGCTTAGGTTTAATTTAAAAATAACTTTAAAATAGCACATTTATTGGATGGCGCTATAGTTTACAGGATAAAAGTAACCTGGATAAGCAGTAATTTAAACTAAAATTCCACTACATGATGACAAATACTAATTATATGCATTAAAATTTATAAAGCACTCTGAAATATAGTTGTACCCATCCTAAAATACCCAAACGAGGCTGCTGACTAAAGCGAAGTCTGGACTGATTTAGAAATATTCAAACCACACAGAAGGAAGCAATGTCCCAAGTGTGTGTTAGCACATGTGACGACTGTGAGCCTTGCACACAGTGCTTCAGACCCCTGACACAGAGAATGACACAGGTCAGTGTCGTCTCCTGATGATGACGGCCAGAGCCATAGAGAGGAGAGAATCATCACGGGAATCTGTTGGCAAGGATGTGTTTGTTGTCTTGTTTTAAACGTATTTCTTTTCTTTTCTTTTCTTTTTTTTACAAGACATATACTGTTAATGGTCAGAACTCAGTAAGGGTTTGTTTGGTTTACTTTTTTTGAGACAAGGTCTCATTATATAGTCTAGGCTGGCGTTGAACTTATGGCAATCCTCCTGCCTCAGCCTTCAGCGTGATGGAATTACAGATATAAGCCATCCAGCCAAATCAGCTTCTTTTATGTGTATGTGGGCAGCTTGCCAGTGTTACACCACTGAGGAACAGAACTCGGCATCTCCCAGCTGTGGTTTTCCCAGCACCACTAACTGCCCATAGCCCTAGAGAGGGTGCGGCCTCAAGAGATCCTCTCTCACCCACGACAGAAGTAAGTTATTTTTAATCTAAGAAATTGTATTCAAAGGAAATATTTAATCAAAGTCAGACTATCAATTCCCAGATAGTTGGCATTTACTGTATCTCTACATTTTCGTTTCACGTCCACCATGAGGGACAGGAGCTTCTGCTGAGAGCAAGAGATTTTTTTCTTTATTCAAACTGCACTGACAACTTGAGAAAGAATGTATACCAAAAGAAGAGTCAAAACAAAGGTAAACCCATTAAAGCAGGGCCGGCAGCTTAGACCTGTTGATCAAGCTCTTCTGAGGCTGAAACAAAATAAACGAACACACACACACACACACACACACACACACACACACACACACACACAGGACATGAAAGTAGGGGGACTTGCCAGGAAGAAGGGTTCTGTAGACAGGGATAAGAGAGCATAATGGGGGAGAATATCATCAGAGTACATTATGTATAGGTATGAAATTGTGAAAGAATACATGAACTTGAAAAATGTAAAATTCCAAACCCTAGAATTCAGGGCAACCCTAAGTGACACAGCAAAGTCCCCTTAATTAAAGATGAGAGTTATAAAATTCGTTAGAAAGGGCAAAATTTAAGTTTCTACTTTAAATCAATCTAAGTCCCAGGTGCATCAAGTAAGAGACGAGAAATTTCTATGAGGTCTATCCTGATGTGCAGAGGAAGAGGGGATTTATATACTTTGATTCTTCAATATTTTGTCTGTATGTATCTGAAATTTTATTTTTAAAAAGTAGTGGATCTCTCTCTCTCCACACACACACACACATAGATGACAAAGCTGTAAACAGTATCAACCACTATTGACTCAGACCGGAACAGCTGGAACAGCTGGAACAGCCGGAACAGCTGGGAACACCTCGCTATTCATAACACTGGTCACACATGAAAACAAAACCTGTCCTACACTACAAAATCCTTCAGCTCCAACAGGTTCTTAAATGCCTCAGGTGAAAAACAGCCACTCCACTAGCGCCTCCACGCCTGCCTTCCGGGGTGATCTCACAACGGAAGATCATGCACTATCCACACCAAACCACAGAAATAGATCCACTACTTTTTAAAAATGAAAGTTCAAATATATACAGACAAAATTTATTAAAGAAACAAAATATGTAAATGGAAATGGTCATACAAAATGCAAAATGTGGAAGTGATTAGGAAACAAGACAATCTGGGAACAACAATTTGGTTTCTACATTTCAGCCTATATATTTAAACAAAACAACCGCCAATCTGGTCTTAAGAGAAATGGATGATTCCGGGTTTGTACAAGGAAAAATACAAGGCAAAACTAAAACACTTCATAGTACAGGAAAATAAAACGCTCAAAAAATAACAGAGAAAGGTAGTGGTGGTGCACACCTTTATTCCCAGCACTCAGAAGGCAGAGGCAGGGGGATCTTGGTAAGTTCAAGGCCAGCCTGGTCTACAGAGTGAGTTCCAGGACAGCCAGGGCTACAGAGTGAAACCCTGTCTCAATAACTGAAGGAAGGAAGGAGGGAGGGAGGGAGGGAAAGGAAGGAAAAAATTGAAAGATGTCAAGAAGCCAGACAGAAAAGCTCCCAGTAGTCAGATCTAGAACCCGAGAAAGAAAACAGGTACCAGAGTAGAACATAAGACAGAGAATACAGTAGGATGTACAAATCCATTTAAATATAAAAATCTGAAATAATGAATGGAGGGAAGGGGTAAAAGATGACTTTCTCACAGCAGAATTCCAAGTAAGTTTAGGAGGAGTGATGGAGCTGGTCATCAATTGACAACCACAATAGTCACAACCATTGCAAAATTCATTAGTCGATGGGAGAATGTCTTTCTGTATGCTGTGAAAATGTTGCTCTGATTGGTTGATAAAGCTGTTTGGCCAGTGGTGAGGCAGAATAGGGTTAGGTGGGACATTCTAACTAGAGAGGAGGAAGGAGAAAGGCAGAACAGAGGAGATGCTGCCAGCTGCCACCATGGGAAGCAAGATGGAAAGATACCTGTAAGCCATGAGCCATGTGGCAAAGTATAGATTTATAGATAAGTTAATTTAAGATGTAAGATCTAGCTGGTGAAAAGCCTGAGCCAGTAGGCCACACAGTTTGTAATTAATACAAGCCTCTGTGTGTTCATTGGAGTCTGAGAGGCTGTGGGCACAGGAAAACTTCCAGTACAATTAGTGGATACTAAAATTAGTGGATTGAAGAAAAGGTACACATGTGTTTCAAGGTGTCTGCCTAGCATTATGCATTTGAATTACAAAAGAGAAAATACCAACCCTGGTGGAGAAAAGAGCAGGCGCCAGCTTAGGAAGCTGATCAAAGCCACCACCAGTACTGAACAACCAGGGAGGACACAGTCAAGGGGGCGTCACTTCACAGTGTGACACTAATGCCATAGGGCACATGTGAACTTCATTCTGCAGAAACATAAACTGGGTCTTAAATGAGGACATTCCACAGAGTAACTGCATTCTGCAACATCAACACCATGAAGCATTAAGTCTGAGGAGCAGTTGCAGATTAAAGCATACCACAAGACATACCCATTAAAGGCAAAATTTGACCCACATTGGGATCTGAAAAGAACACACTAAAAGCCTGAAAACACTGGAGATGATGTACTGCACTAGTCACTTCAATAATTTATACCTAGGCAATGTAAGAATACATGCCCAACTTTAGGGGAAACTTGGGCTACTAACAGTAAGAGAATCATATCTGCAATCAGTCTCAAATGTCGATGTAATAAAAAGCTATTGGGCTAATCTGTTACCGGCTGAAGAACTTCAGTAAAGGACATACAGTAATTTCTATTACCATCATTGAGCCCTTTTCACTAAGTAAGAAATGTCTGGAAAGGAGCATTCGTTTAAAAACTCGTAGTTTTTACCAACCAGATACACAGAATTTTGTAAAAGATGGCCAATATCTACTGCTGGCAGTGAACACCAGCACAGGACTGAAGTAAAGCAAGGACATTTTTGGCAGGATAGTCTGGCAGTTTAGCATGGTCTCTGACCTAGTAATCCATTTAAGAATTGCAGCCTAGGACTGGACATTCACTCAGTGGGGATAGCACTTGCCAAACAGAGACAAGATCCAAACTAAGAAAGAAAGAGGGAAAAAGATGACTTCTATAAACACTAGAACAGCATAATCTATATGTGTATTGACATAAATACAGAGAGAAGGAAATAAGACAGTGGGAATTAAGAGGTAACTATCACATTTTTATAATACTGAACATGAGATTTTTATTTTAAAATTAATTTAAACAAAGGGAAAGAGACCTAAAATCCAGAGGAGAGTGAATCACTGGAGGGAAAGAGCCCAACAAAGACGGAAAAGCCAATCACCTGGTCGCTGGGACCGTCCCCCAGAGCAGGCCAATGAGACCGCTAGGAAAGGATGAACCCTAAAACAGGGTTGAGTGAAACATTCTAAAGCCGTGTTCTCCAGGGCAGCAGCCACTGGACACAGTGAAATAGCACATCTGGTCCTGATCCGAAACACTACCCACAACTCAGGACGGGAATGGAGTGTGAGCTCTCTCAATGTTTTTTTTTTTTTTTGGTTTTTTTTTGTTTTGTTTTTAGAGACAGGGTTTCTCTGTGTAGCTTTGCGCCTTTTCCTGGAACTCGCTTGGTAGCCCAGCTGGCCTCGAACTCACAGAGATCCGCCTGGCTCTGCCTCCCGAGTGCTGGGATTAAAGGCGTGCGCCACCACCGCCCGGCGCTCTCTCAATGTTTTGATGTAAGTTATGCATCAAGGTGACCGTACTTTATAAATAATGAACTAAGTAAAGCACATTCATGTCACTTCTTTTTTGTTTACGGCGTCTACTAGAAAATGTGACTTGTATTTACATATGTCTGCTGGACACTGCTGCTCTGAATGAATGCTTGACAAAATAGGCAATTCCACCACATCCAATCTTCTGTTTTGGGGTTGTATGGTTGTTGTCTTAAGACAGGGTCCTAAACCAGGCGGTGGTGGCACACACCTTTAATCCCAGCACTTGGGAAGCAGAGCCAGGCGGATCTCTGTGAGTTCAAGCCCAGCCTGGGCTACAGAGTGAGTTCCAGGAAAGGTGCAAAGCTACACAGAGAAACCCTGTCTCAAAAAACCAAAAATAGCCGGGCGGTGGTGGCGCACGCCTTTAATCTCAGCACTTGGGAGGCAGAGCCAGGCGGATCTCTGTGAGTTCGAGGCCAGCCTGGGCTACCAAGTGAGTTCCAGGAAAGGCACAAAGCTACACAGAGAAACCCTGTCTCAAAAAACAAAAAAACAAAAAAACAAAAAAACAAAAAAACAAAAAAAAACAAAAAAAAAAAAAACAAAAAATAAAAATAAAAATAAAAAAAAGACAGGGTCCTGAGGTGTGGCTCAGGAATTTATCATTCACCTGCCTTAGCCTTGAAGGTGCTGGGGTTCTGGGCCATGCCTACCTTCAAATCTGAGTATATTAGGATCTATCAGTCACTTCAGAGAGATCATTGTAAAATCAAAGTTTGGCCCTTGTAAATGACAATCAGTTCTCTACAACATAAAGTTTTGCTCTCTCAGTATTTAGAAGTAACTAAATACAGTACATACATGAAGAGTTTATTTCTCTTTTTCTTTTCTTTTTTGTTTTGGGGGTTTTGTTTGTTTTTCAAGACAGGGTTTCTCTGTGTAGATCTGGCTGTCCTGGAACTTGGTGTTAACTAGGCCTGCCTCTGCCTCCTGTGTGCTGGGATTAAAGGTGCCACCACCACCAAGCTAAGATTTTTACTTTTCTACAGATGAGGCTCTGTACAAGTTCAAAGTCATTATTTTATACTATAGGGTAAAAAAAAAAGACACCTACCTCCCACCACAAAGGGCTTTTCTTTTGTAAAAGAATCAAGAAAAGACAGTCATATGAATTCAGAGGAGTATCATGAACAGAAAACTGGAAACAACCCAAATGACAGAGTACAATGGAAGATCATTTGGCATTATAAGGAAGTACCAGTACATGTGCCAGTATCAGTCAACCTTGAAAACATCATGCCTTTTTGGGTGGAAAAAAGTCAATCAGAGCTGGGTGTTTGGTTCACCCTCTTGATGTGCACTTGAGAGGCAGAGACAGGGATCAGGAGTTTGAGGGCAACCTGGGCTTCATGAGACACTATTCAAAAAGTACAGGGGCAGCGGGGAAAGTCAGTCAAAACAGACCATACATGGTTGGAATCCATTTACACAAAAGGGTCCAATAGTTCAAGTCTACACTAATAGATGGGAGGCAGAGGCAGGCAAATCTCTAGTTCAAGGCCAGCCTGATCTACAGAGTGAGTTCCAGGGCAGCCAAGGCTACACAGAGAAACCCTGCCTCAAAATAACAAAAAAAAATTCCCAATGATGGCTAATAGACAGGTGTTTCTCTTTGGGGAGATGAAAATTTCCTCAAACCAATTCAGGTGACAGTACACAACTCTACAAATAAAATTTAAAACTGTTATTCAAAAGACAAGTAACAACCCCACCACCCAGATACAAGGAGCTTCCCGTGGGTCTTACTGAGAGCACTCTGATGTCTTCCCTTTGTTCTGATAGTCCATTATACACTGAATAAGATGGTGGTTTTCATCCAGCATCTAAAACAAAACAGAAAAAGGTTATTGTAAATCTAGTGCGCATCAAGTAAGATGAATGACCAAGAGGTCTGAAGACAGAAGATATTTATGAATATTACATACTTAACAAATACGGTTTCCTCAAAGTCATCATTACAGATTGCAAAATCATCCAAGCGAACAGGGAAAACACCCTCTTCGATTACTTTGTGTTAATGTTTCTATCTGCTGCTACAAAAAAATTTCAAAGTTCACAGTAATAAGAAATCATGAGATTGAACTTAGTTAAAATTTTTCATTACTGTTAAAATGTGTAAATACTTATAAAAATATGCTAGCCATGATTCATATATGTAATTCTGCAACAGCTGATTTTTGTAATTTGGATTTTTCTAGAAATGTCACATCTACATGGAAACTGAACCTACTGGGGTCTTCTGTTAATATACAGATTATACCTTGTGACACACACATAAAAATCTCTACTTTGTATATCTGGAATGATATCACATTTAATCAATTATGTTTAATACTCTATTTACCCTATTCCAGTTACTCTCCTTGAAACCCAGAAGGGAAAATTGGTGTTTCTTTTGACCCGTTTTATTTAGCAGTAGTGAGTGAGTGTGCTCTCTCTCCTCTCTCGCTCTCACTAACACTCTAACACACACACACACACACACACACACACACACACACACACACGCGCGCGCGCGCCAAAGTCCATGTGAGATTAGAGGATAACTCTGTGGCATAGTTCTCTCCTTGAATCCCACTGAGCCATCCTCCAGGCTCCATTTTTTTTTTTTTTAATACAGAAGCATTTAATTGTCTGTGCTATCTGTAACTATAGTTTCAACTAGCTGAAAGTTAAGTCTCAATTGGTTTTGGAGCATTCTAATGCTTTGTAGTATGAAGGAAAAAAAATCTGTCCTTACCCAGACTGAAATAAACACATGAATATGGATGACCAGGAACTTGACGTAACAAACAGGCTACCTTCTTTTCTAACTGTGTAGATTTGTGACTCTCTAAAATAACACATAACATAACGATAGTTATACATTTATAATATTTAATAAAATTTGAGTTTAAAATATACAATTAGGTATCTCTCAGAATGCTTAAAAAAACCTAAGATACATAAATTATCATTTTATCATCTGACAACAATCTAAGCAACCTTGGTTTTGAAGGCTAAATAATTCATCTATGACAATGGTACTAAACAAAGGGACCTATAGAAGACGGTTTAGTGCCAGCATGCTGTCCCTAGCACACCATCTGAGTTTGAAGGAGCTTAGATTAGGGTAATGCTGATCCTGAACCCACCTTTCGTGATTCAGTGAATGGCCAGGCAACACCACCCAAACCACCATCTTCTCTAAGGTGTACTTCTTAAAAAGATCACTAGATAGATACCAAGAATATTCTGTTTGTTTGTTTGTTTGTTTTTGGTTTTGAGACAGGATTTCTCTTTATAACAGCCCTGGCAGTCTTGGAACTCACTATGTAGACCGGGCTGGCCTTAAATCTGGAGATCCGTCTGCCTCCTGAGTGCCGTCAATTCAATACTCAAACCAAGGAACGCATGGCACATTAAACAACCCCAACCATCTGTCTGTTTCCTGTCTAATACCAAGGTCTGACACTGTAAACAAAACTAAACTGGAATACACCTTGGGGGCTGGAGAGATGGCCCAAAGGACAAGAGCATTTAATGTTCTTGCTGAGAACCTGGGTTTGGTTCCCAGCACCCACACAATGCGACTCACAACTGGTTGTTAACTCCAATCCAAGAGAATCTAATGTTTCTTCTGACTTCCCCAGGCACTGCATGCACATGATACACACACACACACACACACACACACACACACACACACACACAAATATAAAAAGATTTTATCCATTTTTCACTTCTCATCTGAGAATAAAAAATAACCAGTTAACACCTACTAGATCACTCACGATAAACAATTAAGACACAGAAGAAAGAACTCTACCGAGAAAAAGGACAACGACTGACGTTTTCTAGAGTTCAAAAAGAAAGCGCGAATCCCTTCAGAAACACGCTTTCTGCACGTGTGTAAAGGAAGTTGTTCGCCAGGTTACCACTAGAGAAAGCAACTGCGTTTCCAGGCGCTGCCAGGCGGGTTTCTTCAAAGAAAATAAAAGCAACAGTTGGGCAGATGTCAAACGCCACACTACAAAGACCCTGACAGTAAACAGAAACGGATGGCCATCAACCCACAGGTCTGCAAGGGTGCCCCGACTGGTACTACAAGTTGACTTTGTCTCCTCAACCTTGCTCCAAGGTAGGGGACAAGACAGAAACAGTCAAGGCAAACTGCTCAACTTAGCAAGCGACTTTTCAAAGTCTACCACGCCGAGATCTACAATAGTGCCTGGCTCTTAGACACAGGCTCGGAGGATAATAAAGAACCTTTGTGTCCCCAGTTGGCAGCCCCAGAGCGGCGACTGGGGTGGCACTCTCAGCTCCCAGCGCTTCTACCCTGACTTAATGCAAACCGCCCGCCCGTCGGTGTAGACGGCCGGAGACGGCCCACTCGGGCCGGCCGGCAAGGAGCAGGCTCGCCCTCCCGCAGCCCAGCGCCTGTCCCGCGCTCAGGCGCATCTATCCGAGGCAGACGCGAGCGGACCCCGGGTGCTCCTCTGGGGCAGCCCCGTGCCCACGGGCTCCTTCCTCGCCTGCCCCGAGCCTCTGCGGAAGGTTCCCAAGTTCTCCCGGGAGGGCCTCAACTCCGCGGAGTTTGCGGCGCAGCACTCCAGGCTCCGGCTTCCGCGAGTGGGGTCCCGGCGGGGCGGGGCGACGCCGGAGTCCCGCGGGCCGCTCCTCTCCCGGCCCCGCGCCGCCCCGCCGAGCACACCGGGCCCGCGGGGAGGTCCGGCGGCGGTGGCCGGCGCTTTTGTGCGGGCAGAGCAGGCGCCAAAGGGCTCCGCCGGCTTCCCGGCGCCACCACCGCCCGGCCGCTCCCCCCCCCCCCAACGCCACCCCGCCTCGGCGCGCGCTCGGGCGCCTCTCCGGGCTCACCTTCTGGATGGCGGCGGGCGTGATCTCCCCTTTACCCCGCTGCCTCGGGGCCGCGAACGCCACAGACATGTTGCCACCGAGCCCGCGATCGGCGAGTCCGGAGCGCTCCGGGGGCCGCGGAGCTGGGGGCCCGACGCCCGCCTCCCGGGCAGGCCCACCTCGCCGCGCGCGGCGGGGGACGGTGCTCCGGGGCCGCGCGCATCGCCGGCCGAGTCGCGCCCTGCGCGGAGCGGCTGCTCCCAGCGAGGCGTCCGGAGAGCAGCTCGAGGCCGGTGAGGCTCGAGCCCCGCGCCCCGCCGGCGCCCGCCCGTCTGTCCCTGAAGGCTGTCCGGCCGCACCCCCGCGCCCGCGCGCCGATGGTAGCGCCTCGCCGGCCGCCTCCGCCCCGACGCTCAGGAAATGGTCCCGCCGCCGCGGGAGGGAGCGGCCCGGCCGCGCTGTCACAGGAAACGCGGGGCCCGCCCGCCAAACTGTCCCCAACTGCGCCCGCGACCCTCCGGGCAAGAGACGGCTGTCCTGGGTCTCCCGGGCCGCCGCTGAGAGGGAAAAAGGACAGCCGGGACTCGGGAGCGTCTGCCGGGTCAGCACCGAGAACGCGGATTCGCTGGTTTAAATGGCTCCTGCGCTCCACGTGCGCACCTCCGAGTCGCTCGCACGCTCGCCAAGTTGAAAGGAACCGGACCCGCAGCTCACCTAGGGATCTTCCCACACTTGTGGATCACTTGATCTGACTTAGAGCCTTGGAAAGGCACCCTCTTTTCCAGTTAAATACTTAGTGCTTGTTAATTAGGCCCAAGCTGCCAGGCTTCAAGTCAGTGTGAGGGGAATAAAACCAACAGCTGCAAATTAATAAAGGAACACACTGCTGCGGATTAATTCTGCAAGCTTAGACTTCCCGAGCACAGAAAAGGAAGGTTAATATGCTGTGTTTCTCATTCAGCGATGCTCCAAAATTAGTGCCTAAATTACTAATAAAGTGAAAAACAAACGTATTTTTTTAATGTTACAGATAAATTTCACAGGTCAGTTTAATTCACTCAGCGGTTCTGGGTGTCTGCCCTGCTGTGTGGAAGTACCGGTGGTAGAAATGAACAGCTGGACAGGAATCTCTCAAAGACATTATGCTGTTATAGGAAAGACAACAAAAACAAATATGCATATATGTAAAGTTTAACAATTAACAAGCAAGGACAGAACCTCAGGGCTGTTGGTGTGACAAAGGTAGAAACGCCCTGTTATATTTAAAGAGATCTAAAGAGTGAAGACCAGGCTTTCAAGATGGCTCAGCTGGTAAAGGTGCTTGTGGCCAGACCAGACATCCTGAGTACAATCTGTGGGACCAACATGGAAGAAGGAGAACCCACCCACTCAGGCAGGTTTTATTCTGACCTCCACCCCGTGCACGTAAACATCACACACACACACACACACACACACACACACACACACACACACAAGACTTAAGCCATTCTAAGAATAAAGATGGAACCTTCTTCCTCACAATGGTAACTGTTCTTGGGAATTAACTTGTTGCCTTTCACTATCCTAAGGAAAGCACTATGATGCAAGTGGATTCATGTAATCACACGGAGCTGAGAATATTATTGAAGGCGGAACAGTAACCAGTTATTGTCCACTGGTAACACTGTGTGTCCGATCCTTGGCATAGTAATTAGGAACAGTATTTCAGAAGAGAAAGCGAATCTGAAAATTATTGCTCCATCTGGGTCCACTTGACAGAGAGCATGGAAATCCAAGTAAACCAACCAACACTTGTCTGAATGTCTGCATTCCAGTTTTTAAAAAGAAAGACAAATACATTTGAAAAGTTGTCTGTGGTGATATTTGTAATCTAAGAAATAAAGCTTGCCTGAAGATCAGAGGACCGAGCCAGCCACTAGATTAAACATAGAGGCCAGGCAGTGGGGGCACACACCATTAATCCCTGCACTAGGAAGGTTGAGACAGTAAGTGATAAAGCTGGGCAGAGAAAGGCATATAAGGCGGGAGGAGACAGGAGCTCAGAGCCTTTCAGCTGAGGACTCGGGGGCATTTAGTCTGAGGATTCGTGGAGGAGTTGGCAAGGTGAGAAGTGGCTGTGGCTTGTTTCCTCTGATCTTTCAGCATTTACCCCAATATCTGGCTCTGGGTTTTTATTAAGACAATTTAGGATTTGTGCAACAGTTGTCATATTCCAGAGAGGACACAGACATTTTAAAGCACAGTTTACCAGTAGAAGAGGGGACCCTACAGACCATGGGTTGTAAGAGGGGCCCTATAGAACCATAGGTTATAAGCTTTTGAGTGTTTGGAGTAGTGGGATAAGGCCCCATGCAGGAAACAACCATAGCATTTTCTGTGGTTTTTCAATTGACACGAAAGTATTTTCTACACGTTGCTTTGCGTTGCATCTGTTGGAAAGCATTGGTGGAAAGGGCCATCCAAAAATGCAAATGATCTCCATGAAAGAAGGCACCTATGAAGGGCGCTCCTTCACCTTCAGACTTCCTTGGTAAAAGACCAGTCGTTAGCCTTCCCTGGGAAAGTAGAGAATTCAGAGAGAAGGGGGATCGAGACCTGGAGAGGCACTGACCTGGAGAATACTAGTGTTGCTAACGCTATTATCTTTATCATTATTTCTGCAAGAAATTCTGGGGCAGTGACTAGCAGAGGAGTCAGGAGTCCGCGACTCTAGAGTTTAGCAAAGGAAGGAGCCAGCCATGAATCTGGGAAGTCTGCCTAACAAGAAAAAATGGCAGCTTTGAGAGCCTGAAAAAGAATGCTCTCGAGTAGCCATCTTCCCAAATAGGTCCATCAGTCCCGTTCTTTAATCTGCTCATGCACTAAAGAATGCAAGTCACGCAACCGAGAGTCGAAGGTTGCGGTCTAATCCTGCCACATCCAGAACGGGTCAGAGTGCGGAGGCTGTCAGCATGAGCAGTTCATTCGTGATTTTTCACACAAACAAACACAGACAGAAATGAAACTCAAAAAGCAGAGCTAGTGCTGACACTTGCTAACAGGAAACTTCCTGTTTACTTTCTAATGTTTCATGCAAATTTGTTTGTATCCTTTAAATATATTTCAGTGAACTGACTAAATGAAGTATTTCCTAGAATATGCTCAATATTTAGTGAAACTAAAATCATGGGATTAAAATTTGTTTTAATCTCCCTAAAATAAATCCTGTACATGCAGATGTCAGAGATAACTGTGTTTGCCTAGCAGAATTTCTTTAATACTTAATGTTTTGTAATTAATAGAACATCTTTTAAGCCTCTGTGCTCCTGTAAGTTTTTAGGATGTAATGAGAAGGCAGAGCCCAAATCTGTCAGCTAGTAATTGTGCTCAGAGCAAAACCCCTCAGGGGAGAGCCTTCCAAATGTTTCCGCTCACAGTCTCTGTTGCATTTGAGAAGTGGTGGTTTCCAGAGATTTCAAAACTATAAAAAGAACAGCATGTATCTTTATGTGCAATCATTATTCTAGTCAGAACGAACCACTTTTCCCAATTCTCTGGGGAAAAAAAAAAGAAAGAAGGAAAAAAAATTTCTATAATCCAGAAATTTTCATTCAAAGTAGATTCTAACAAAGCCTATCAGGGCGTTTTCACCTTTTCTTATGTTATCAAACATTAAATTAAAGGATTGTTGTAGGAATTTAGGAGAATCACTGTATGGGGTAGATAGTAGAATGAGCAGCTGTTTTTCAGAAGTTCTTTTGACCTTGGAGAGTCTTTGTGGAAAACAGAGATTGTTTTCCTAAAGGGGATTTTCAGCCATCCCGTGACTTTGGTCACAAGGCGCCTCCAGCACACCAGAGGATCTTGTATTATTGTGTATCGCAAACGATACATAATGAAGGACGAGAGTCATGGGGACATATGATGCTCTCCTTCAGTAGTAAGACATATAAATTAAGATTAGGGACCTTGGTATGAGGAGATACTTTATGTAACTTCCAATAATACGCCTTTGTTTGTCTGTTCAGGAGTTCAGGCCATCAGAGAGGCTGGACCTTCCTGCTGCCACACAGGCCTTAAAATTTCATCTTGTAGTGCCTTCTTTCTTCAACTGACCCACGCTCCACAGTGCACCCTGACAGAGAATGAACTGAATCAGTTATGTGTTAAGGTTTAGTGTTTAGAAAAGTATTTCTTAAGCAAGCTAGGTATGGTGGCTCATACCTAACTCAGCACTCAGGAGGCTGAGGCAGGAGAATTGCCATAAGTTTAAGGCTAGCCTCAACTACCTAAGTTCCTGGGCTGCAGCGTGAAACCTTGTTACTAAAAGCAAACAAAAACAAGTATTTCTTTCTAAGACAATGTGTGTATGATTCAGATGTCCTGTCCTTGGTAAAATAGCTGTTCTTTTTTTATAGAGAGGGCTATAATATAATACCTGCTAACTGGTTTTCCTATGAATGAGGCAGCAGACAGAATTCTGTATCCAAAAGATGACTGCTTCCTATACATTGCAATTATGTGAACACATACAGCCAGGCAGAGTTAAGGCTCCAATAGGAATTAATGTGGTCAACCAGCTGAGTGTAAGACATAGAGATTACCTGAGTATCCAGTGTCCCTCAAGTAGGGAATGGAATACCGAGGTTGATGAGTATCAGAAAGAAGATGTCTTGAGGAAAACTTGAGTGGCTAATGTTACTGGTACTTTTACCTTAGCCGTAAGCCTATTTCAGATGTCTGACCTCCAATATTTTAAAGCAACGTATGTGTTGATATGTGTTGTTTAGACCATAACCTTTCTGATAGGTTAGGATGTCACTAGAGAGCCAGGCATGATGACTCATCCTGTGAGCCTAGTGACAGGAACCCAATGCAGAAAGACTGAGTGCAGAACCAGCCTGGGCTGCACAGTAGGACTGTCGTCTCAAGACAATAAACAAAAGGAAGAAATAGGAAACTAATTCCATGTTATTTTCCAATATAACGTCTGTGCATAAATATGACAATGGTTAGTAAAATATTGGTAAATTGTTCATATATTACCCTGATACATATTAAAGCTACCAGTTGTGTTGACATATTTTCTTTTGATAGTATAAATCAGTGGTAGACTGTTTGCCTAGCATACATGAAATTCCAAGTTCAATTCCTAGTATGAGTGACAGAGACAGAAAATGAATACTGAAGAGGTCATAACACATAAAAATCAAGTCCATGGGTTCAGAGTCCAGCACCAGTGTTGGGCAGCTAATACCCACCTGTATGCTACTCATCTCAAAGGATCCAGTGCCTGCCTTCCTCTGGCTTCTGCAGATACCTGTGCCATGCACATGTACATGTGTAAGCACACACACACACACACCACACACCACACACGCTCACACAATAAATCTTTTAAAAAGTAAAATCCATGATAAAAACCAACAGAGATGGTACACACTATAGGTCTGCAATCCTGGCATTTGGCAAACTGAGGAGGACTGAGTTCAAGGGGGCTGGAGAGATGAATTGGTGGTTAATACCACACCTTGTGCTGCTGTTGCAGGGCTGTGGAATATTCCTTTACACTATGTGAGTATATGTCACTGTGATTGGTTTAATAAAGAAGCTAACTGGCCTATAGATAAGCAGGATGAGGTTAGGAGGGAGAACCAGACTAAGAGGATGCTGGGAAGAAGAGGGCAGAGTCTCAGGAGTCAGGAGGAGACAGAGAGAAACAAGATGAACTTGCCATGCTGAAAAAATGTACTACCACATGGCAGAACATAGATAAGAAATATGGGTTAATCTAAGTTATAAGAGCTAATTAATGAGAAGCTTAAGCTAGGGGCCAAACATTTATAATTAATATAAGTCTCTGTATGGTTATTTGGGAGCAGGCTATTAGGACAGAAAATTCCATCTATAAATGGCACCCACCATCAGGCAAGGTAGATCCACGTAAACCTGAGAAAGTTTAAAAAAAAAAAAAAAGTTCCAAACACACAAAAATGGAGTCAATCGTGGCTTCTTGATAACCGCCTTTTCTTGGATAGTGGCAAGCAGAGGCCTGGCTCCTTTAAGAGGTGACTTACTGGCTTGGAGCTGAAGGCTCTTTTCGGAGGCTACCCAACACTTAAATGGAGTTTACCAGCAGCTGGCAGCACACTACTCAGGGGACCCAACAACTTCCCAGAGCTGGGTCGGGGGGCAGGGAGGAGGGTAAACATGGCTCATGTTGGTACCTCTGCCATGAAGCTAGGCTCTCGGGGAACCAAGCAGGAGGAGCCACCAATGCCTGTGACTAACAGCAGTTTAAGATTCATCTCATGTGATCAAAACACAATACAGATGCTCAGTAAAGAAAGATCCAGATGAAAAAACCTCTAAAACGGTTATAGTGTGTTTAAAAATATGCATACATAGGCTTGGGAGAGAAAAGAGAAAGAAATATATATATATATATATATATATATATATAGAGAGAGAGAGAGAGAGAGAGAGAGAGAGAGAGAGCCATAGAATAAAAAATAGTTTAAAAATAATAAAGTCCTTAAAAAGGGAGTAAAGTAAAACAAAATAGTAATAAAAATAAGCCACATAAACATGGGAAATACACAGAGAGGCTGGATCCTGTATGTTATTATGTTATCTTTAGATTTTCAGATTGCTAATGAAGGAACAACAGACACACTGGATTGTGAAAACTAACATATATTTTAAAAATGTCTTGACTTCAAAATGGAAGTTAGAAGATATGTTACTTTGAGGAAGAGGTTATGCTTTTATTTCCACAGGAAATGAGAGGCTGTGGATTCATTCCATGTTGATATGGATCAGGTTTAATAGAGGAAGAACCCTGAACCCTAACTACAGACATAAAGAAATAAACCTAGAAAAACTATAAAACATGTAACATATGTTTTACCTGCTCAAACATAAAACAACAAAAATCATCTTTGACTAATTTGTATACAACACACAGTCTATACCTGTATTAATAATACAGACAGGTATGTTATTTTTAAAAGTTTATGTGTTTTCAGAACAAGGAAACCAGACACTAAGGAAAATGGATGGGCCTGTGGTGATATTTTGTTGTACCCTAAAAATCTGCCTGAAGATCCGAGGACAGAACAAGCCACTAGATTAAACATAGAGGCCAGGCAGTGGTGGCACACACCTTTAATCCTAGCACTTGGGAGGCAGAGGTCCATGTGGATCTCTGTGAGTTCAAAGTTACCCTGGACTACATGAGATTGACTCAGTCTAGGAGAGAAACAGAGCCAGGCAGTGGTGGCACATGCCTTTGATCCCAGCACTTGAGATCTCATGCCTCTGCTACCAGTGTTTGGGAAGCACACACACCATTAATCCCAGCACTAGGAAGGAAGCAATATGGCTGGGCAGAGAAAGGTGTATAAGGCCTGAGGAGACAGGAACTAAGGCCCTTTTGGCTGAAGAAGCCCTCAGCTGGAGGTGCTCAGGTGAGGACTGAGGACTCAGAGGACTTCAGTCAGAGGATTCATGAAGTTGGTGAGGTGAGACTTGGCTGTGGCTTGTTCCTTTGTCTCTCCAATCTTTCAGCATTTACCCTAATATCTGGCTCTGGGTTTCTTTGTTTGTTTTTTGTTTTTTTATCATAAGACCATTATAGATTTGGAGCAACATGGCCCAGTTGATCCAATATCTCAAAATGCCTCTGTTACAGTCTCCTCAGAATTCTGCATCCAAAACAGCTTCAAGGTGGCTAGCTGAGATGGTCCAGCCTCATGCATTGCTCCAGCCAGAACGTCAGATAAGCCCTACACTTTCTCCCAGGACTTGACTGTTATCTCAACTTTCTCAGGGTCCTCTACAGCTGTCTCCCACGAGACAATCTAGAGAACATGATGCCCACACTCCCAAGAGGTGGGGTGGGTGATTTTTGGTCATTCAATGGGTTATGGAAGTTCGTCATTGTTTAGGGGGGTTGGTTACACGTTGTTATTGGTAATGGTAAGGAAAAAGCTGAACAAAGGAGATTCAGGGATTTCATTCTGAAAAGAATCCTTTTTTTTTTTTTTTTTTTTTTTTTTTTGGTTTTTCGAGACAGGGTTTCTCTGTGTAGCTTTGCGCCTTTCCTGGGACTCATTTGGTAGCCCAGGCTGGCCTCGAACTCACAGAGATCCGCCTGGCTCTGCCTCCCGAGTGCTGGGATTAAAGGCGTGCGCCACCACCGCCCGGCTCATTCTGAAAAGAAAAAGGAGGGGTATAGAAATGATAGGATAAAGGGGTAGATTATTGAATCTACTTTTAAACTGAAAAAGCCACTACTAGTCTTAAATATTTTACATTGATATGAATTTTTGTATATTGATACAAATTTAAAGTTAATTTTGCTATACTGTATATATGTTTCTACTCTTGTTTGGGGTATTGTCCTTATGCAGCTTATTTTAAAAATTAATGTATAAAAAATACAGATAAAAAATACAAATATAAAAAAAATAGCCATCTATAACAGTCAAACTTATACTCATATTAGATATGTTTTCAAGGTTAAACAGATATACTTAGATAGATAGATGGTCTTCAAACACTTCAAAGACCTAAAGAATATGACATTTAATGTATTTAATAACCTAAGGCTTTTCATGACAGTGAGACACATCTCATCCTGACAGCACCAATCTACTTCAAAAGATGATGATGGAAATTGAAGGGTCTCTGTGTGGATTTTGCATTCTTTATGGAAAAAGTTGGTTTTTTGGGAAAAAAAAACTGCCCTTGCCTCATTTGCTGACAGTATATTATCCAAACTGGACCAGCAGGACATAAAAGAAAGAGACTGTCAAACTTTGCCAAGACAAGATAGGACAGTCCTTCAAAAGTACCTGCTTCTTAGAAATATCTGTCAGACATACTAGGCCTCCAGGCCAAAAATAGATGCCCCAATGTTACAGAAGAACTTTGGGTGACTATTCAGGCAGCCAGATGTCCCTATCATTAGGTAACATTTCCTCTTTCTGGGGTCTTTGATGGAGTTAAAGACTAATTAGACTTAAAGTTTTCCTTAGTTATGATAAAAGGTAAATTAGATATAAAACTTTAGACTCACAAAGATAAGATAGATAATAAAATATTATTTTCTAAATTTGTTAAAAATTAATGGACTGGATATTGTAACTGTAATTCTTACTTAATAACTATTTTTGTTGTATATAATTTTGCTATGTTAAAGTTAAAACCTTCCTTTTTTATTTAGACAAAAGGCGGAATGTGGAATATTCCTTTATACTGTGTCTGGTTTAATAAAGGAGCTGACTGACCTATAGCTAAGATAAGGTTAGGCGGGAGAACCAGACAAAGAGGATGCTGGGAAGAAGAGGCAGAAGTTTTGAGAGTTGCAAAGAGATACGGAAAGGAGCAAGATGAACTTGCTGTGTTAAAAAAAGGTACTGCCACATGGCAGAGCATAGACAAGAAGTTATAAGAGCTAGGTAATGACAAGCTGGAGCCATTGATTGAGTATTTATACTTAATATATCTCTATATGGTTATTTGGGAGGAGGTTGGGTGGGACAGAAAATTCTGTCTACACAGAGTACCTGGATTCACACCACTGCACACACATAGTAGTTCAGAACTAGCTATTAAATCCAGGTCCAAGGGATCAGCTACTTTCTTCTGCTCTCCATTGGCCACCAGACACATAAATGATGCTGATAGACAGAAATATGTACATGCACATAAATAAAAGTAAAACACATAAAAATTAGGGATGGGAGATGGCTAAGTGGGGTGGAAGCTCTTGCTACACCAGAGTGACAACCTTAGTCTGAACCCCCAGAACCTACATAAAACCTCAGTATCGTACATCTACAACACCAGAGCACTTAGGGGGAGATGAGACAAGACTGGGGGATCCCTGGAAACTCATGGGCCAGCTATCCTGGTACACAGAGCAGCAGACCATAAAGTAGAACCTGCTGAAAATGAGGTAGAAGGCAAGGAGTTTACCCACGTGTGGTGGTTTGGATAGGAGCGGCCCCCATAGGCTCATGTGTTTGAATGTTTGGCCCATATGAAGTGGCACTATTAGAAGAGGAAGTTTGTCACTTTGGGAGTAGGCTTTGAGGTCTTCTATGCTCAAGCTATGCCCAGTGTGGCACACAATCTCCTTCTGCTGCCTGTGAATCAAGATGTAGAACTCTCAGCTCCTTCTCCAGCACCATGTCTGCCTGCACACTGCCATGCTTCCTGCCATAATGACAATGGACTAAACCTGTGAAAATGTAAGCAAGACCCAATTAAATGTTTTCCTTTACCATGGCCATGGTGTCTCTTCACAGCAAAAGAACATTGACTAAGACAGAAGTTGGTACCAGGGAGTTGGGTATTACTGTGACAGGCCTGACCATGCTTCTTGTTGGCAGAATGTGGACTTCGGGTCTTTGGAACTTAAGAGTAGTTCAATACTTTAAGTGGGGCTCAAAGGACCAGCCTAGTAAGAACATGGAAGGCAGTGGTGCTGACAGCAATGTTGATGACCACCTGGCTTGAAGTTTCAGAAGAGAAGAACATTAGTAAGTGGCCTAGAGACCTTTTATGTGATATTTTGGTGAAGAACGTGGCTGCTTTCTGCCCTTGTCTCCCCTCCCCCCAAAAAAATCTGCCTGAGGCTAAATGAAGAGCTTTGGATTAATGGCATTGGCAGAGGAGATTTCAAGACAGCCTAGTATCGACTCTGTTGTGTGATTACTAGTATTCATTTTTTTATGCAGATCTTAAAGAAAAGGAACAAGCCACGCAAGGAAAAATACAAACTGTACAGTTTGAAGAGAAAAGGAGCACCAGAAAGTGTAATGGAGCTAAGTCTAGTGCTCAGGAAGACAAAAAGTTTAAAGAAAAGTCTGATGCTAAATGGACTAAAGGAAATGGTGACCTTATGGCAAGATCCTATACACTTAAACTTCAACTTGTAAAAAGGAATTAACAAACAGCTTAAGCAGTAAAGGAAACCAATGAAACCAGAGAGCTGATGAAAATGTATTTGAACAAGGGGACCATGTTCCAGCCCCAACCAGCAAAAGAACTTGGCAGCTTCAGCCATGTAGTTCGGCTTTAGAGTCAAAGACACAAGAAAGCGGTTGTGAAATCTCCCTCCATAGCTAAGGAAAGCTGCTGAGGCCAGAAATGTGTCAAAGATGTCCCCACACGGAGGTTCAGTAAGGCTGTTATGTGAAGCTATGAAGGTGAAGCCTGGATTGTGTTGGAGACCCCAAGATGCTGGAGATGCCAGAGCCATGGGATAACTGCCAAGGAGAGCTGCTAACAGAGTGTAGAACCAGCTCAAGAGAAAGAAGTGTGTTTCAGTCAACAGAAAGGAGTTGGAGATCCAAAGAGTGCTTTGACATCAAACATGGAGATGCAGAGTTTGGGATTTGCCAAGCTGGTTTTTGGTCTTGCCTTGGTCCAATATTTCCTCACTATGCACTGATCACAAAAGTTAAAGGGAACGGTGGGGGAACGATCTGTATATAACACATGTATATACTTGCTTCACAAAGCTCGGTTAGGATAATGGAATATATGTGAGACTGAAACGGAAGGAAGGACTTTTTGAGGAGGGAGGTAACTAAAAATGTTAAAAACAAAACAAGTCAGGCAAGCAAATGTCTCAGCAGGTAAAGGTACTTGCCACCGAGCCTGGCAATCTGAGTGGGATCACCAGGACCCACACTGTGGAAAGAGAGAGAGAACTGACTCATACAAGTTGTTCTCTGACATCCACATTTCTTTCACCATCACAGTAATTAAGTGAATGAATGTTTCATAAAATGTCATATTCTGGGCTGGAGAGGTTGCTCAGCAGTTAAGAGCACTGGCTGCTCTTCCAGAGGACCCAGGTTCAATTCTCAGCACCCACATGGCAGCTTACAACTGTGTGTAACTCCAGTTCCAGGGGACCTGACACCATTCCATATAAAATAAAATTATTGTAAAAAGCCACATCCATAAACATCTAGAAGTCCATGTGCATATTCAGAGTAGCATCCATGCCGGGTAAGACCTGCAGAAACTCTAATCTTTCATTGTTTGACCATGAGGGCTTGGACAGAGGAGCCATCTTAAAGCAAATATGGACCCTTAAACCCTTAATCTTTTTTTTTTTTTTTTGGTTTTTCGAGACAGGGTTTCTCTGTGTAGCTTTGCGCCTTTCCTGGAACTCACTTGGTAGCCCAGGCTGGCCTCGAACTCACAGAGATCCGCCTGTCTCTGCCTCCCGAGTGCTGGGATTAAAGGCGTGCACCACCACCGCCCGGCGGACCCTTAATCTTATGCAGCACTAAAATGGTGCCTAGAAGGATATGAGAGTGTGTATGTGTGTGTGTGTGTGTGCGCGTGCGCGTGCGTGTGTGTGTGTGTGTGTGTGTGTGTGTGCACACGCATGTGTACATTGGTGAAAGGAGAGAGATTTGTTGATTTAAGGCATTTTAAAAAAGTCTTCCATGGATTAGCTGTCAATTAAATTAATCGAACAGAGGATAAACAGCTACATATAAATGTAAAAGTTAAACAACTGCCTGCAAGAACGTGACAAAGAATGACAATAAACACTGTGGAGGGAAAAGTCAGATTCCCACAGTTATCAAACAAATAATTTAAAATGTACATTTATCAGCAGAAACTTTCAGACAGAGAAACAGGAAAGCAGAGCCCACACCCATGGAGGGAAGGTGACTGACAAATGGTCCCTAAAAAGTCCAGATACTTGACTCATTCAGTATACAAAGGCCTTGGATCACCCTTTGTCAGTATATCCAATTAACTAAGGAAATAATGCTTCAGAAGCTAGAGGAAAAGCCAGACATGGTGACACATGCCTGTAATCCCGATACTCAGGCGCTAGGACCAGAGAATCATGAGTTCCAGGCCAGTCTGAGCTAAAATGTAAGGCCATGTATAAAACAAAAGAAGAAAAGCATGGTGGGGGATGACCCAACAAAAAGTATGTTAATATGAGAGTAAAACACACACACACACACACACACACACACACACACACACAAGATATGCTATTGAAATGTAAAATATGAAAAGGAAATTTCATGAATGGAGCTTAAAAGATTTCCTAGAGCTGGAGTTACAGGTAGCTGAAAGGCACCAGATGTATGCTCCGGGAACCAGAATTGAATCCTCGGGTGGATTGAGAGCGGGTGGAGAGAAGTCTCAGAGGGTAAGAGCACTGGATGCTCTTCCAGAGGACCTGGGTTTGATTCCCAGCACCCACATGATGGTTCCCAATTGTCTGTAATTCCAGTTCTAGAGGATCTAACATCCTCTTCTGGACTCCACAGGCACCAGGCATACACATAGTGCACATGTGTGTAAGCAAAACATCCATAAACATAAAATAAAAATAGATAAAATCTTCTAAGAAAGACGACATATATGCACGGTCTATTTTAATTTGGAAGAATTTCCCTTTAGCATGTGTGTGTACATGTATGCACACTGTGGTTCATATGTATAGGCCAAAGAACAGCTCACAGGAGTTTGTTCTGTCCTTTCACCATGTAGATCCGGGGGGGGCCAAACTCAGTTTTGTCAGGCTTGAGAGCAAGCACCCTTACCTCCCGAGCCACCTAGCTGCCTGAGTCTACAATATTCTAGTTAATTAAAATCAGTATTTCTCAAAATAAGAAATGAAGACAGTAGCGGGGCGGTGGTGGCGCACGCCTTTAATCCCAGCACTCGGGAGGCAGAGGCAGGCGGATCTCTGTGAGTTCGAGGCCAGCCTGGGCTACCAAGTGAGTCCCAGGAAAGGCGCAAAGCTACACAGAGAAACCCTGTCTCGAAAAACCAAAAAAAAAAAAAAAAAAAAAAAAAAGAAAGAAAGAAAAAGAAAAAAGAAATGAAGACAGGAAAAGTATATCGAAGAAGAATTCTTTATCCAGCAAAACTATCTCTCAAGGATAGTTTTGGATTCAAGGAGAAATTCAGAGCTGGGGAGATGGTTCAGTTCCTAAGGTGCTTACCACACATGCCTGAAGACCCAAGTTTGGATCCTGAATACCCCCATAAAAAGCCAGAGGCATGGCAGTGTACATCTTTAGTCCTGGGATGAGAGGCAGGAACAGGCAGATTCTAGAATTCACAGGCCAGCCAACCTGGCCAAATTTGTGCACTGTAGGTTCAGTGGGAGATCATGTCTCAAAAAATAAATGGGAAAGTGACTGAGAAAAACATAACCAATTATGTTGGCCTCCACCCCTTACACACACACACACACACACACACAGAAAGAGAGAGAGAGAGAGAGAGAGAGAGAGAGAGAGAGAGAGAGAGAGAGAGAGAATGAGAATGAAGGAGAAATTAAGACACTCCCTACAAACAGCAATTGAGAATTTGTCACTAGAATAACTGACCTATAAGAAATACCAAAGAGAAACCTTTTTCAGACAAGGTCTCATGTAGCTGAGGCTGGTTTGAAACTTGTAAAGTTGACCTTGATCCTCCTGGTTCACCCGCTAAGTACTTGTATTACAGGTATACACCAGCACACCCTCCTCTGAAGCGAAGCCTTGATGCTAAAGTGATAGTATGCTAGAAAGTGAGTTAAGCCCCCCACCAAAAAAAAAAAAAGAAAGAAAGAAAAGGGGTTCTTTTAAGTGGTAAAGGCAACCACATAGTAAATATGACAGAAACTGCACATATGCATTTTTGTTATAAACCTATCACATTAAAAGAAGATTATGGAAGCCAAGTTATGATTTGGAAGCTAGTAATACATAATGACAGAATGTGAGTGTCAACATAGCATCAGGAGGGAGAGAGGGGCTGAATGTGGTGGTAGGTGTATCTCTGTGAGTTCCAAGCCAGCCTGTTCTACATGTTGAGTTCCAAGAAAGCCAGAGCTACATGTAAAGACCCTGTCCAATAGATAGACTGATAGATAGATAGATGATAGATAGATAGATAGATAGATAGATAGATAGATAGATAGATAGATAGGTGATAGATGATAGATAGATGATAGATAGATAGGTAATAGATAAATAGATGATAGATGATAGATAAATAGATGATAAAAAGATAGATAGCAGATAGATAGATAGATAGATAGATAGATAGATAGATAGATGATAGATAGATAATAATAGATAGATAAGATAGATAGATAGATACATAGATAGATAGATACATAGATAGACACATAGATAGACACATAGATAGACACATAGATAGATACATAGATACATAGATAGATGAAAAGAAAAGAGGGAAAGGAGCAATACAGAAGTACGCAGAAGCAGAATTGCACACTTCAAATTAAGTTATTAAACCAAAATAGATTGCTTCAAGTTATTAATCATACTTCTGATAAATAAAATGGTAGTTTTTGAGACATGGTCTTTCCTATATAGCCTGGCTGATCTGGAACTTGCTGTGTAGGCCAGGCCAAGCTTGAATTTGCAGAGGTCCACCTGCCTCTGCCTCCTGGGTGCAGGGATTGAAGGCATGCACTGTAGGGAAAAGGGGCTGGCTAAAGAGACCCACCCTGACCCTCGAGCCCAGAATTAGGGAAGGATGGCTCAGATAAGGCCAGTGAGAAAAACACAGTTTAGCTCAGATCAGAGCCATCTCTGCTCCTGTCCAACTGACTTGTGAAATCAACCAGTCACAGAGCAGGACAGCAGAATCCTGGCCCTAGGGCCCAGGACCAGGGAAAGAAACACAGCCTGTGTTTGGGACCTGAGCCAGAAAAATGAACACTTTATCCCCAAACCCAGAACCCAGGAAACATGCCCTGACTCTGAAACTTGTACCAAAATAACACTCTTGGCCCCTAGAATCAGAGTCAGTGAAAGAAATGTGCCCTGGCCTTAGAGGTAGTGTGAAAAGCCAAGAAAGGCCAGTGAAAGAAAGAAACACAGTTTGGCCCTGAAATCAGGGCCGTCTCCTCCCCTTGCCCACAAAACTGGCCAATCCCTGGGCAGAAGAAAACTAACCAATCACAGTTGACTCTGCCCCCTAGACATCCTATATAAACCACCCTGCCCGGTCAGTTGTGAGCTGTTCTCTCCACCCTGGTGGAGGTAGCTACTCTCCTGGACTCCTCCTTCCCAAATAAACCTCTTTCTCAAAAGAGTTTTGGGTGAAGACCTTCATTCACTGGTGCACAGAACCTTGCTGGGACATCCCATAGTAGATTGAGCAAGGGGGAGCTGAACAGAAGAACCTTGCTGGGACATCCCATAGTGGACTGAGCAAGAGAGAGCTGGTAACACTGAGCTGGAGATTGTGGCTCTCCAGGAGAGGAGCAGGATTGCTGTGTCCTGCGAGGAGATCATCCCCCATCACACCAGGTATATCCTGACCTTCCCGAACAGTCAGGATACCCTTCCCTACTGAAGCAGTTCCAGGCCTGACTCTCCCGAGAAGTCAGAAATTTTTCCTTTCCAAGGTTGGGCTGTTTCTTTGCAGTCCCAGCCATCAGAGCTGTGCTAAACAGCTCCAGGTGTCTGGGACACCTTCAGGGCAGAGCTCTTGTTCTGAGTAGCTTGAGGTGTCTGGGATACCTCGCCCTCTAGGGCTGAACTGTCTCCTTGCAGTTTCAGCCATCAATTTACTAACATTTTGGTGCTGAAACCTGGGACAGCAAACACAGAGTTTTTGCAGTTTACTTACATGCACTACTAAAGCTGGCTAAGAAAATGAGTTTTCAATGTAGTAAAGAAATAATATACTAAAAAATTCTCTGCCAGCTTAGGCTATTGTAACACAATACCATAGATTACATTGATTTAAAAATATAAATTTATTTCTCCATTATGGAGGTTGATAAGTTAGAATACTTATTCTTTACCCCAGATGTACTCCCTATACCAAGAATTTAAAAACAATAGTACAAAGTTGTAGATAATCCAAATATTCAATGCAGGTTAGTGGGCAGATGTAGTCCATTTCTGTAACAGAATACTAATCAGCAGTGAAAAGGGGGCAGCACGTTATTATATGCAATAAAATGCACAAATCTCCTAAATAATTCAAAATAGAAAACAGTATATTCTGTTTATTCTATCTGTATAAAAATTGACATGGACAAAAATAAGTAAAGCAGACACAGAATAGACCACTGACTACCTAGAAATGAGGCTGGATGAGGACAGCTACAGAGAAGCACAGGGCATCTCTGGGGAAGATGAAAACATTCCTTATTTCCTTTATTGTCATCATGGTTCCACGGGTAGATACAAATGTGAAAGCTCATCACAGTATATTTAAATATCAACTAAAGTACGTCCTGGAAAAAATGAAAGTATTGGAATTCTTGTTGGTATTGCATTGGGTGTCAAGAGGTCAATGTGAGTCATTTGTTCAGGAATCTGGATTTACCCTCGCTTAGGTGTTCTTTGGGTTTTCTGAGTTATACTTTATGGTGTTCTTTTGGGTCAGCTAGTTTTGCATCAGAATGGCACACTGTATTGATATAATCAGATATTGTTTGGAAATATAACTTCTTAGAGATGGAGCTATAGCTCAGTGGTACATCACTTGCCGACCATGTATAAGGGTATGGATTTGATCTCCAACACCATAGATTAAATACACTAAATAAATAAATCACCTTGACATTAGTGTTTGGGTGATTTTTATTTTCTACTTTGTTTGTTTGTTTGTTTGTTTAATGTGGAGGTATGTTTATGCATACAGGAGCCCAGAACAGCCATGAGATGGTGTGAGGTGAGATGCCCTTGAAGTGGAGTTACAGGCAGTTATGAAACACCATACAGGTGCTGGAAACTGAACTTGAGTCCCCTGAAAGAGCAGCACACATTTTAACTGCTGTGTCTTCGCTCTAACTTTACTTTCTTCCTCTTCTGATGTGAGCACTTAGTGCTATCATTTCCTGCTTATTCATTATTTTGGCTATCACACAATAGTTTTTAACACGTTACATTTTTATAATCATTATCAAAACATTTTTCCAATTCCTATAATTAATTCTTTCATGACATGTGGCTTTTTTCCCTAAAAGTTCAAATAAAGGGTATCCTGCAATAGGGCGTTACTTATTTTCTATTAATTTCACTTCTTTCAGTGAATGTATTCTGTCTGCTTATAACATTTTGAGATTTATAAAACTTGCCTCAATTTCTACCATACAGTCATTTCTTGTCAGTTTTCACATTTGTTTAAATTATATAGGCAATCCATAGCTATTTGATTCAGCAAGAGCATGAGAGGGAAGAGAACATGGCAAATTTATAACATGCTGTTTAATGGTATATGTTGTTTTAACTTGGGGAGCGCTTATTTCATCATTACCAAGAAGGCTATTGTAATCGCCAAATAAAATTTAAAATCATTAGCTCATTTTGGTAAATTAAGCTAACCCTAACTATCTCTTGCTCTTCATCTTAACCTAAGATCTACTTTTTAAAGATTTTTGTTTTTGTTCGTTTGTTTGTTTGTTTTGTGTGTAGGGATATGTGGTCCACATGAGTGCTGGTAACTTCCAGGCCAGAGGCATCAGGTCAGATCCCTCTGGATTATAGGAGACTACAAAGCATCTGCCGTGAGTTCTGAGAATTGAACTTGGGTTCTGTGGAAGAGCAAGAAGTGCTCTTAACTGCTGAGCCATCTCAGCTGTCCTCCTAAGATCCACTTTCAATTACAAGACCTTGTGACTAGGCATAGTGGCATACCTATAATCACAAAACTTGGGAAGTAGAGGCAGAACGAAAGAGTTCAAGATGTCCTCAGCTATGTAAGTTTGAGGCCCTGTCTAAAAAAGGTTTAAAGATGGAAGTCATATAATTAAAATAATAAGATTTAGATCATTATGCAGAATATAAATACTAATATAATTATTTTACACCAACTAAATACCATTTATTCATATTCTTCATCCTGTATTGTTTCTTTTCTTTTTTCTTTCCTTGTCCTCTCTAGGGATTAAACTCAGGTCTTTGTATGTGCTATGCTTATACTCTGGAACTGAACTACATCCCCACGTCCTTTCACTTCTGCCCCCTTTTTTGCTTGTTTTGAGGCAGGGTCTTACTCTGTGGTGCAGGCAGACTGGCTCACCATGTTATGTAAACCAAGCTGACCTCAATCTTTTGACAATCCTCCTGGCACTGGTTCCTGAATGCCGACGTCACAGTCATGGGCCACCATGCCCAGCTCTTTTCTTGTCTGTGATTAATTTTTATTATTTTTGGTTAAACATTCTTATATGAATCTCTACTAAGAGATTTCTGCAAAGAACGAAACATGCCTTTTGGCCAATCATTGATACAAAACATTTTTTAGACGGGGACTCATGTAACCCAGGATGGCCTCAAACTTGTTACAGAGCTGACACTAGCGTTGAATGTTCATTCTGCCTCTGCCTCCCAAGCGCTGTGATTGCGGGTGTGTGCCACTACGCCTAGTCACAGGCCTTGTAATTGAAAGTGGATCTTAGGAAGAAGACTAGACAGACTGCTCTACAGTCAAGAGCACTTCTTGCTCTCCCAAAGAACCCAAGTTCAATGCTCATGGCAGATGGCTCATAGCTTTAATATAAATTATAAGTCTTATTATTTTGTACAACAATGGAAGTTAGGACACTAACTTCATTTGCCCCTTTGCACATTATATATTATTTTTGATGCCACATTTAATGCTCTATGTAAGCCCATAAGAGATGGTGGTCCTTTCATACAATTGATATTTATTTGAGTTTATGTGTGTGCTTATGTTAAATTATTATTTTCGCCGGGCGGTACTGGCGCACACCTTTAATCCCAGAACTTGGGAGGCAGAGGCATGCTGTGGGATGTCGTTCTGTATGCTGTGAATATGTGTTGCTCTGATTGGTTAATAAATAAACTGCTGATTGGCCAATTGCCAGGCAGGAAGTATAGGCAGGATGAGCAGACAAGGAGAATTCTGGGAAGAGAAAGGCCTGAGTCAGGAGTCTCAAGCCAGACACAGAGGATGACAAGGCAGAACTGAGAAAAAGGTACCAAGCCACATGGCTAAACATAAATAAGAGTTATGGGTTAATTTAAGTGTAAGAACTAGTCAGTAATAAGCCTGAGCTAATGGCTGAGCAGTTATAAATAATATTAAGCCTCCGTGTGTTTATTTTATAGAAAGCTGCAGGACTGTGAGTAAGAGATTTGTCATGACTGCAGGCCATGGACACAAGAAAACTTCCAACTACAGAGGCAGGTGGATCTCTGTGAGTTCAAGACCAGCCTGGTATACAAAACGAGATCCAGAACAGGCTCCAAAGCTACACAGAGAAACCCTGTCTCAAAAAACAAACAAAAAATTATTATTTTCATTTCTTCTTTGACCACTTCTTTCTGCTTGAAGAACATTTATTAGTGTTAGCTTTAGTGAGTATCTGCTCATGACTAACATGTTCTGTTTGTATGGAGAATGCCTTTACTTACCTTCAAGTTTGATGGCTGGGCTCTACACTAGAACGTCATGTGTGTAGTTATTTTCTTTTGCCATATTGAAAACAGAATTCATCAGCTGATAGCCTTTTAAATTTTTATCTTCAGAAAGTTTTTAAGGCTTTCTCATTTTAGGTCTTTCATACAGGTTTACTGCTGTTCAAGTGTAAATTTTATTACGTGTGGTATTCACAGTTTTGCCATAAGTCTTAAGTTTGATTCTTCTGTCAGTTTTGAAATATTCCAAATGAAGCACCTTTATATATCATTTTTACCCAATTGTGTAAATCTTCTGTCTGGCATCCCCAGTACATATGTGAGAAGATGTTTTAACACATCTAGTCAAATTATTCATCGTCTGTCTGTCTGTACTTTCATGAAGTTTTTTAGTTTTACTATCATCCACCCACATCTGCCTTCAGCTCAGTGTTGAGCACTGTTGTGTGATTCTCTTTACCTTTGTGCGCCACTTGACAGCCCATCATGGAGCTCTGGCTGCAGCTCACTCACTTTCCATTTCTAAACTTCTGGTTGTCTGAGAGTCTTCATCGTGTCTTTAATCGCTTCGTTACGATCGTCTGACATTTTAAAGATGTGCATCCGATAGCTCCATAACTCAGATCTAGTCAATATCAATTAATATCGGATCAGTTTTATTAAAGTGTCCCAAGTTTCATTGTCTGTTTCTCTGCCAACTGTTCTTATTATTTGGGGGCACCATTTCTTTGGTTACTTATTTCGTGGTTATATTCGATCAAGCGCAGACATTGTGTATGGAAAAAACCACAAGTGTCCAAGCTGCTCTCTGCTTCTGCCAGGTAGCTAGTCACGAAGAGCACTCTACTCTCAGGCTTTCAAAGCTGCGGCCCTTACTTTTCCATCTGAAAATATTTTGAATATCTTTTTTTTTTTTTTTTTTTTTTTTTTTTTTTTGGTTTTTTGAGACAGGGTTTCTCTGTGTAGCTTTGTGCCTCTCCTGGAACTCACTTGGTAGCCCAGGCTGGCCTCGAACTCACAGAGATCCGCCTGGCTCTGCCTCCCGACTGCTGGGTTATTAAAGGCGTGCGCCACCACCGCCTGGCCATTTTTAATATCTTAAGAAGTACTTTTAAAAAAGCCATACCTATTAATATTTAAAGATTAAAAAGTTAAAGGTACTTTCGTTACTAACTCATGAAAATGCTTTTTACATACTCACATACTTAACATATTTCGAGAAACAATTATTTCATTTTATAAAACAATTTTACTATTTTTAATTGTGATTGTGTGTGTGTGTGTGTGTGTGTGTGTGTGTGTGTGAATATGGAGGCCTGTGGAGGCCAGAGGTGTTGGATCCCCTGGAGCTGGAGTTGCAGGCAGCTGTGAGGAGCCTGCTGTGGGAGCTGGGTCTTTTCCCAGAGTAGTATGTGTCTTCACCACTGAGCAGTCTCTCCAGCCCCAAACCCTTGTTTTAGCGAGAAGAGTGGTATTGCCTCTCCTTCCTTCCCTCTATCTCCTCCAGTGCTTGGGACTGAGCTCAAGACCATGCACACGCTAGGCCAATACTCTACCCCGAGTCTCTTTAGTGCCTGGCTTAATTACAGAGAGATTCTTGTATCTGCTTCTATATTTAAACTACTACAATATGGTATTCTTCTTGAATATATAGCTAAAATAGTCTTACAAGAATACTAGCAAGCAAAGGAGTACTTGAAGTCTTTCTTGAACACTTCATACCAATAATTCAGTGATTTCATATTATTAGATATTCTTTGGTAGCAAACCAAAACTCAGGAAATTGTTTCCTACAGATTAGTTGACACCCATGGTTTAAAATGTTATCAGTAAACTTTTAGTACTTTGTTGTATCAAAGTCCATTGGTCTATTTGAATGTTTCTTTTACTTACACATACTTTCATATAAAACTTTATTATAAAATACTAGCACACAACTATGCATGTCTTGAGAATATATATCAAAAATCACACTTATAGCAAAGTGAAATAGTGCACACTTGTAATTCCAGACCTTGAAAGGCAGAGGCAGTAGGATCATCACAAATTTGAGGCCAACCTCATCTATGTAGCATGTTCTAGAGCAGCCAGGGATACATACCTTGCCTCAAAAATCAATTGAACAAAAAATACTAGCTACTATCACTATCATTCTTATTGTAAGAGTCTTTGGTTATTGAGAACTGACAAGTTCATAATGGTGAGTAAAAGTCTTCAAAATCCTAAAGTTTGCCTGAAAGACTAAATTTTGTCTTTGGCATAAAATCTATTGCCTACTATTTCTCGAGAAGTAGCAGGCTCACTTCATTCATGTTCAAATGTCTGCCCACCTAAGTCTGTCAGTCATTCTTTCAAGTACATAGCTAGCTTTCCAGGAGAAAGGAAGCTGTTCCTTCCACTGAGGGGTCTACACACTGGGGTCTACACACTGTCTTTCTTTTTTTTTGTTTTGTTTTGTTTTTCGAGACAGGGTTTCTCTGTGTAGCTTTGCGCCTTTCCTTGGACTCACTTGGTAGTCCAGGCTGGCCTTGGATCACTGAGATCCGCCTGGCTCTGCCTCCCGAGTGCTGGGATTAAAGGCGTGCACCACCACCGCCCGGCTATACACTGTCTTTCTTATTCCGAACCAATAAGATTTATTTGAAGGCAGCAAGATTGGTTTCTGTGTGCTTCCCACCTTGCCATTTTTAACAGTAAGATAGTTATTCAACAGTCAAAAATACAACAAATAATCTTGTGATTATTGAATGACATTACAAATTTAAGCTGGCATATTTTTTCTCATGAATGCTAGGTGATAAGAAACACCATATGTACTAGTCCAAGCTTGCTGCTATTGCCTCGATTTACACCAAGGACTCAGCAATGTCACCTACTTTTTCTTCTGCACTATTAATATAAATCAAGATAAATATTAAGTTAGTGGGGCTGGAGAGGTGACTCAGCAGGTTGGTACAGAGGACCCAGGTGTGGTTTCTTGAACATACATGGTGCTCAAAACCATCCATAACTTCAGTTTCAGGGAACCTAATGTCATCCTGTGACCTCACAGGCACCAATGTGCATGTAGTACACAGACATAACACAGGCAAAACACTCATGCATATAAAATAAAAATAAATTTGAAAATATGTATATCATTAGTAGTCTACTATACTTTTGACAATGTAAAACCCTTGGAAGTTCTCTAGGCACCTCCAAAGTTCAAGGAATTTCAGTTTGATAACTATGATTTTATTCCAGTTATTGATTGAAATGATTTAAGTCTTGGTGTTATTCTCTGCAAGAAAAATCTCTCTCTCTCCCTCCCCCCCTCTCTCTTTCTCTCTGTCTCTGTCTCTCTGTCTCTCTCTGTCTCTCATAGGTCTGAAAACTTTTTATTTGGATATTTTATAAAACTGTTAATTACAATTGAATTCTTTGAGTTAAAAAAAACAGGAATTCCAATGACAGTGCATTTTACCAACTTTAACACATCTTGGATCATTTTGGGTTTTATCCTAAAAGATTTCTAAGATTTATTTCTTATGTGTCGATGTGTGGACAGAGGAAGAAGAGAGCACAAGCTCCCCAGAAACGGAGTTGCAGGGAGCTGTGGCATGGGCATGCCTGGTGATCTGCAAGAGTAGCAAGGACTCTTACCTGCAGAGCCTTCTCTCCAGTCCTAATTTCTATTCTAGATTTCAATGACCTCGCTCCTTCTTCCTGTACAACACAAGAGTTCTTTTTCTTCCCTACCAGCTGGCCACACAGGTGCAGGAGGCAAGCAGTCTTCCAGTTTACTCTGATGTAAAAGGGGGCAGCAAAGCCTTCTAGACCTGAGCCAATCGCCTTGCATCTTTCAAAGTTAAACAGCTAAAATAAGCCAAATACGTCAATGTTTGTGGAGTGGACAGTGTATATTGGCAGCACAGGCTTCGTTACAACTTGCCTGCTTGTTTCTCCTGTTCATTTTATTTGGGGGCCCAGGGATGTGGCTTATTGGTAAAGCATAAGGACTCAAGTTTGGATCCCCAATGCTCATGTAAAATTGGATGTGGTATCCCAATCTGTAATCCCAGAGCTTCTGTACTGAGATGGGAGACAGACAGGAGAATCCCCACCCAGAAGCTTGTGGGCCAGGTACCCTGATGAATGCCACGGTGAGCAAGAGACCTTACCTCAAACAAGGTGGAAGGTTTGAGGACTGTCACTCTAGTTTGTCCTTTGGCTTCTACATGCATGCATGCCATGGCACATACACACTCACACACACTCATATAATACACTCACACACAACACACTCACACAAATACACTCATATAACACAGACACACAACACACACTCATATAACACACTCACACAACACATAAAACACACTCATATAACATACACACATAACACACTCATGTAACATACACAACACACTCATATAACACACTCACACAACACATACAACACACTCATATAACATACACACATAACACACTCATGTAACACACATACAACACACTCATATAACACTCACACACACAAAACACACACTCATAACACACTCACACAACACACACTCACACAGCACACACATAACACACACACACTCACATGAATCAATTTAAATTTTTTATTTTGGGGGCAATGGATCATTGTGTTTTGGTGCTCATATTCTCAGAGGTAGGCATGTGAGAAAATAGCCCGTGGGCCACAGAATTCATAGAACAGGGCAGTTTTGTTTTGCCCTGAGTGCCATAGTCTTTGGGATTCAACAAAAGCCTAAATGTATATCATAACACCTTGGCAGGCTTTGAATTTCAATTTTTGTCTATCAAAGGTCCACCTTAGTTTCTTAACTATGCTATGAGAACAAGCAATACCTCAAGGGTAAAAGCCGAGCTTATCTTTCCTGCCTTTGTCAGAATCACATCACCACAAATCTCCACTCTTTGGTAGCTCTTTTGAGAGGACACAGATCTTCTTTAAATTTTTATTTTATTTTTAATTATGAATATTCACATGGGTCTGTGCATGTGTGTGCAGGTGCCTGTGAAGGCTAGAGGTATTGGGTCCCCTGGAGCTGTAGTTACCGGAGGTTGTGAGCCACGTGGCAGAGATGCTGAAAACCAAACTGGGGTCCTATGCAAGCACGCTTAACCACTGAGCAACTTGGCCAGCTCAGCACACAGATTTTAAAAATATTTTGTTCAGTATTTTTAGTGATTGTTAGTAGGAGAGTTAGCCCAAGTCATCAAGGCTGATAATGTTTCATGCATGACTTTTGTTAAGTGTAAGCTGAGCTAAGCAATGCTGAGCAAAATTTTAAATAACACACACACACACACACACACACACACACACACACACACACAGTTTAAAATGGCAATTTCTTCCTCCATACCACATCTTTCTAATCTTTAGCTCTCTGCAAAGAAGCTCCCTTTTTGTTAAATTGACATAACATCTTTTCACTCTTTTCTCTACACAATTTCAAACATGTATTTGTCCAAATATAGATTTTTTTTTAAACTTTTCTTACTTTTTTTGAGGCAGGATCACATGCAGCTCAGGTTCCATGAGCCCCTTTGTGGAAGATCATCTTGAACTCCCGATCTTCCTGCCTCCTTCCCAAGAGCCATTATGCCTGCTTAGCTGTGCATCGTAGGGAGGTATCTTGGTCCATGCTGCAGCTTTGCTCTTCCTGGTTTCTCTCTTAAATAGTTACCAACTTTACTTAACGCCATAATAAATAATAATAGCTAACATTTTAAAGAGCTTCCTCTGTAACAGACAGTCATAGGGGATTAATCCACTGATTAATTTGTTCATTGCAACAAATTAATACTTTTGTGAAGTAGGTATTATAATGAATGGAATATGTCTACATAAAGACACCAAGCCTAATAGATGGAGTTTGTGAAGCCTGGATGTAGTAACTTTTTTTTTTTTTTTTTTTTTTTTTTTTTTTTTGTAAGCAAGGTTTTTCTATGTAGCTGCTCAGTATCCTGGAACTTGCTATGTAGACCATGCTATGAAGCTACCAACTTGCTTTGTTGGCCTCAAACTCACGAAGATCCACTTGCCTCTGCCTCCTGAGTGCTGGGATTAAAGATGTGAACCACCATTCCTGGCCAATCATTCTTAGTGTTTCTGAAATGTGTCCTCTAAGAAGTTCTACTATTTACAAAATGCTTTTTAGTGAAAACTAAAGATGGGGCTGGAGAGATGGCTCAGTGTCTAAGAGCACCTGTTGCTCTTATAGAGGACCTGAATTTAGTTCCCAAAGCCCACAGCAGGTACCTCACACTGCCTTGTAGCTCCATCTCCAATGGCCTGACACCCTATTTTTGCCTCTGGAAGCCTGTACTCATGTATACACACCCTGACACAATGCACATAATTAAAATAATTTTTTCTTTAAATGTACAGATATCCCCTATACTGCATGCTAACCCCTGGCTTTTTTCATTGTTCCATAATTGTGAACGGTATAACCACCTGGTTGATATAAGGCACCACTCTGTATTATTCTCTTAACTTCTTGTGAATCTATACTTATTCTTTTAAGATAAAAGATCACAAAACATTTACATCACTTTATATACACTTTTCACAGAGAAAATCATAGAGA
Source organism: Peromyscus eremicus (assembly GCF_949786415.1). Lineage (NCBI taxonomy): Eukaryota > Metazoa > Chordata > Mammalia > Rodentia > Cricetidae > Peromyscus > Peromyscus eremicus. The sequence goes on from NC_081435.1 coordinate 5,361,357, forward strand.
CGGAGCACAGATTAGTGTTTGTCAAAGGTGGTCTAAGGGGGAACAGTTAGGTGTGTTTTGCAAGTGGACAGCCCGGGGGACGTTGACTGTGGTGGTGGTATAGCAAGCCTACACCTGGTAAATCACACAGAAATGCATACAGAGGAGTGCACAGAGTTGCTGGAATCTAGAAAAGCTCTCTGAGGTGTATCAGTGCCAGTTTCCCGGTTTTGATAATGTAGGTATGCAAGTATTACCATCAGGCTGAGCTAGGTAAAAGAGGCCCTCGCTCTCCCTGTAATTTTGGGACTCCCCGTGAATCTATGATTATAACAAATTAATAAAAGGTGAGTGAATGTTTACCAAGAATAACCAAACACTTTTCAAAAACATCTCTGGCAAATGCTGGTTTGTCATGATACTGTAAAATAAGTGCAGAGAGAAAATAATTTTGGTCAAGAATGCACCCCCTCCCCAGCGGATCAAACTTTTTAAGTGTGGCTAATAGGGAAGAAAGGAAGGAAAGGAAGGAACACCAACTGCTTTCAGAAATGAACTAAAATCTAGGATTTTGAATTGAGAGAAACGAGTTTCCCTCTTTCGTGATGTTTCTTTTTCTTTCTTTAGTTAAAGTTGATTTCACCAGTTTTAAGATTCTTCCCATGGTATGTAATAAAAAATACATGTGAAGTAATAATAGCTAAATGTACCTGCCTGTTAGTACCCATCTGGCACCATTTTAAGTTATTACACCTATAAACAAATTTCAACCTCAGAACACGTTGCTGCAGATTTTTAAGATTCCCATCTTACTGATGAGGACAATGACTCGTTTCACAGGCAGTAATGTTGCACCAGGTTACATATAACTTCTCTACAGCTCAATTTCAAACCTACTTAAGCCATATCTTTGGACTCTTAAATTTTTCTTTAATTAAACAGTGGTATCTTAGTTCTTGCCATTAGTATTATTTGATGGGGTATTTTTTCGAGTCAATGTCTTATTTGCTCATAAGTTCCATTTTGTTTTCAAAGCTGGGGTGGGGTGGAGGAAGAAACGATAACTTCTGGAAAACTGCAATTTCTTTGCAAACCTGGGCAGCTTAGTAAGACTCTCAAATTTTAAAAAAAGCGCTAGGATGTGTCTTGGGGATCTCCAGCCTATGCAAGATGCTAGATTCAAAGTCTACCACCAAACCCAAAATCCACCTTTCTGGTTTTTTTCAAGACAGTGTATTTCTGTCCTGGCTGTCCTGGAACTCACTCTGTAGACCAGGCTGGCCTCGAACTCATCAAGGTCCCTTGAAGAGCACATGTGTAAGTCATCTTCCCTATCATTCGGGCCAGGCCTCCTAGGCAAGGACTTCGGAGGTAGCCAAGGTGCTCAGACCTGGGGGGCGGGGCCAAAGTCTGGAGGCGGTTGGGAGCACCACGTGGTAGTTTACGTGCAGCCACTTCCAGGAGTTAGCTCGCGGTGGCTCCAGCCTGGGTCCAGGCAGCATTTGAGGCGTGCTAGACTCTTCCAAGTCGTCGCGATGGCTTCTCGGTATGACAGGGCAATCACCGTGTTCTCCCCGGACGGACACCTTTTCCAGGTGGAGTATGCCCAGGAAGCGGTGAAGAAAGGCTCCACCGCGGTAAGCTGCTCCCGGCCGCCGCTGCTCCAACCCGGGGCCCCCAGCCCAGGTGCCCGACCCGGGCGTGAGAGCCTGGTCCTTCCCTGCAGCAGATGCAGCTTCGGGGTGGCGGTGGAGGTCACACCGTGAAGCCCGTACAGTTCAGCCCTTTCTCTCCTGCAGCGGCCCTTGCCGCTACAGACACAAAGTACAGCCCAGGTTTGAAGTCACTCGGTGCTCATGGCCCCCTTCTTCAGGAACCCACTGACCCATGGTAAAGTTAATAGTTCTTTCATGTTGGAAGCCGTTGTTTAATAATGATAAAAATTAAAGCCTGTCCAGGCCTATCCCTCCATCCCATCCCAGAACACACCGAATATTGTATGTTAAGGAGAGGAACAGTCGGAAAGGCTAATCCAAACGGCTCCTTAGGTTGTCTCAAATGTCAGCCTCAGCATTTGGCATTCTTTCAATGTTTCCAACCCCCAAAGTCCTCACTTTTGTACTGCTCTGTGCATGTGTACGTGTGTGTGTGTACGTGTGTGTGTGTGTTTTCAAGAAAGACTGGAAATTTCGTGAGATTCTACCCTGTTTTAGACTATGGATCCACATAACCCAAATGTTTTAAATACTCAGGGCAGCTGTAATACAGCGGCCAAACCTTAACTGAGTTGAGTAACCATCGTAATTTATGAAAATTTTAAAGGACGAAAGTGCCCCGGTGACCAACGATCTGTCACCCCAGCCTTCTGAGTCCTAGTCTGTGAATGCAGGATATGATCTTCTTAAAAACAAACAAACAAAAAAAAAAACTCTCAAATTTCATGAGTATTTTCGCTGTGTGTTTTGGAAATTGAGACAGTAGCTATGAAAACACACAGAACATCTCTCAGACTACAAGTGTCTGCTTTCTTTCACTTCTGTATCAACTTGATAATGGAAAGAAGTTAATTCACTTTTATGGTTAATCTATCAAATGTAAAGTGGCAAAAATAATTACAAAGAAGATGATTTTTTAAAATATTTTTCTATTTAAATGGGCCCACTAGTTAAGCTCTGTTAGAACTGTAAGTTTCAGGAAAGCCTGGTGTAGTCTAAACCAAAAGGGTACCGTTTTGATAAAAACAAAAAGTTATATAGTCCCCAGCATGGTGTGTAGCATATGGTTAGAAAATAATACCCAAGTTTTAGAGCCTTAGATAAAGGGAGTAATGGGAGAAGATGGGGGTGTAATAAGAAACCACATTGGCTCATTTAAAATGTTTTAAGAATGCTATAGAACTGATTGATAGTTCCTTTGTAATGAGCAGTAAAAGGCTAAGGGCATAAAAATACCTGTAGTGGGCATTTTTAAAGATACAGTGGAAGGATGAGATTCTTACCTCAGGATTCTGAAATTACATTTGCATCTTTTTATGGAGCTATTCATTGTGTTTCCTAGTGGGTGCTATGACCTTTTACCCAGGATAAAGCTGCATTTGTTTATTAAAATAGGCTGTTAAGTATTGTGTCTGTAAACAGCTGATATGATGAGTTACAAGTAAGCCGGACTGATCAGTTTTGGCCACTATGTAGACATGATATTACTTAGCAATATAAAAATTATATGGGCCATAATTAGACAGCACAGGCTCTCTTCCTGCTTGATAATTGTCTAACAGCGTGAAATGGGGCCAGAGGCTCCTCTCTTTTTGGTTAGGTTTCCTTTCCTATGAAGACAAATGTGTTTGAATGGTATTTTGGAAAAGTACCACCATCTTGAGAGAAGATGTGAATCACAGCGTTGTCATGAAAACAATAAGATTTATTCTCATTCCTCCTCTTATCCTTTCCCTGACCCCAAATTCTTACTGGGGCTATGGTTTCACTTATCAAATCTCAGCACTGTAGTCTTAACTTTCAAAGTCTTCCTTGGTCGTCATCTACTTCTTTAATTAAGGTGTCAATTCTTGGTTTCACTAATAAATACTTCTGCCACTATACAGGGAAGAAGGGAAGCACATACACACACACACACACACACACACACACTTGGTTTTTCAAGACAAAGTTTTTCTGTGTAGCCCTGGCTGTCCTGAAACTTGCTCTGTAGACAAGGCTGGACTCAAACTCAGAGATCTGCCTGCCTCGGCAGCCCAAGTGCTGGATTTAAAAGCGTGCACCACCACTGCCTTTAGTTTACTTTTCTTTAGTGTTGATTTGTGTCTTTTATTTCTTGGCATTGGAAATCAAACCCAGGGCCATGCACGTTACGTATGTGCTGTACCATTGAACAGTACTCTCCACCCTTACTTATCTTTTAAGAATCTTCATACTTAGGCTGAGAAATAGCTCATTGGGTAGAATGTTTGCTGTGTAAGCACAAGGACCAGAGTTCAGTCTAGAACCTGTGTCTAGATAAAACACGAAGTGGTGGCACATGTTTGTCATCAGAGTGGAAGCAGGAAGGTCCCTTGGGTTCATTGGCCAGTCAACCCAGCCTAATCTGATGGGAAGCTGCCCTGTGAGTGCTAGGAACCAAACTTGAAGTCTCTGCAAGGGCAACAGTGTTTTTAACTACTGAGCTGTTTCTTGTCTTTCTTTTTTCTTTTCCGGAGCTGAGGACCGAACCCAGGGCCTTGTGCTTGCTAGGCAAGCGCTCTACCACTGAGCTAAATCCCCAACCCCCTGAGCCATTTCTTTAGTCTACAGTTTCTTTATTTCTTCGTCCTTTTGAAATTATTATTTAAGATTTGTTTGTTTTATTTCTGTGTATGACTGTGTGTGTCTTCATAAGTTTATGTGCACCATGTGTGTGCTGGTGCCCTCAGAGGCCAGAGAGGGAATAAGATCTTCCGGAACTGGAGTTACAGGCAGTTATGAGCTGCCTGATGTGGGTGCTGGAACCAAACCTGAGTCCTCTTGGAGCGTAATAAGTGCTCTTGACTACTTAGTCATCTCTCCAGGCCCCAGTAGAGTTTTGTTGTTGATATTTTTTTTTTAGTACTAGTAAAGTAAACATAAAAATAACTCCTGCTTCATAGGCTTGATGTGTGTTGAAAGATGTAATACATGTTAAGATGTAACTCACATAAACTAATATGTTGTATCCATTATTATTTATGATTCTTTTCTTTTTGATTCAGTTTTGTCTGTGGTCCTTCCAGCATGTCAATTTTTAAGACTTAGAAATGCTAACCTGGACTGTAGGATTTCACTATGGAAGTGATAGACTCCATCCCTGTTCTCAAAGAATTTACCCTCTCGCAAAAAATTAAGAAGATTAAGAAAATAGTCCTAGATGGGAATGTTGGCACATGTCTGTAAATCCAACACTCAGGAAGCAAAAGCTGGAAGACTGCAGGTTCCAGGCCAGACTGGGCTGTGTAGGGAGACCCTGTATTAAAAAAAGAAAATCCTCCCAGGGCCTAAAGGAGTGTAGTAGTAGAGAAGGTATGAGATGTGACAGACACTGCGATTGTAAGGGAAACCCTCCTGAGAAAGCGCATTTAAGAAACCATCTGAAAGTGGAAGGCGGCCAAGTGGGGAGGTGGAGAGTGAAAGGAGTATTTTAGACAAAGGAGATCCTGTGTGGGAAGGCCAGGCACACCAGACAGCTCTGTTACAGAGTGGAAAGACATTCAGAATTGCTGCTGAAAAGAGAAGGAAGAGATGAAGCTAGAAGCCAAGGCCAAACCACAGAGTACCTTTAAGCTATTATAGTGAGAATGTGCTTGATCCTGAAGGATCCTCAAAGGGTTTTGATGTGACTATTTTCACTTTTTAGGTTATTGCTATTTTCTTCTCAATACACAGTATATGTGTTCACTCTACTCTTGGTCATGAGACTCAGTCCACCACTAGAGATACTGGTAGCTTTTCTCCTCTGGGGCAGCTGACAGGATATGAGTCCCAAGATGCTTGTGGCTGTGTTTGTTTCCATCGAGAGGATGCCTGTCTGCTTCAGAACAAAGGACAGGTCTTATGCACAGGGTAAATGTTACAGATCTTGGATCTCTTTGCCCTGGGTCTCCTCTCCACGCTGTCCTGGTTTGCTTAGTGAGAAACTGCTCCTACCTATACAGAGTAGGAAGTAAAAGAATACTGACTTTTGGCCAGGTGGTGGCGCACACCTTTAATCCCAGCACTCGGGGGCAGAGGCAGTGGATCTCTGTGAGTTTGAGGCCAGCCTGCTGTACACAGTGAGTTCCAGGACAGCCAGGGCTACACAGAGAAACCCTGTCTCAAAAAACAACAAAAAAGAATGGTGACTGAGATACACCCTTCCCCCCCTCCCCCGTTCCTTCCTTTCTCCCTCCCTCTCTTCTTCCTCTTCCTCCCTTCCCCTCTCCTTTCTGCACTCTTTCCAAAGATTTCTCAGGCAACATTGTGAGCATCAGATTGAATGAAATCGTAACTAGAATCAGAGAGAACAGTTACATGTCTGTGATAATAGTATAAACAAGCGGTGTTACTAGTGTTTACTAGGGTTGGAACAAAAATGGTGGTAAAACAGACTCCAGAGACACATGTCATGATTATGTCTTTGGTGTTGGCCAGGGAAGAGGAAGATCTAAGATGGAGCCTCTGTTTCTGAGTTCCCCTGCAGTTTTCTTTAAGGATGTGGAACACGAATTTTGAGTGGGACTATAACCAATATGGTGAGATTGAGGCGTTTCTGAAATTGCCTCTGATCCTCACCTCTGTATAATGGCCCCTTGGATGGATGATGCTAATGGCTTACTTCTAATGCTAATGTACTAGACAGAAGTGATGGAATGCCACTCCGGAGGCCAAGTAACTCCTCTTACCCATCTTTGCTTGCTCTCTCTTGCTTTCCGTTGCTCACTGTAAGGGAGCCCATTTGCCATGTTGTGAGTGGCCACACAGAGGCCTGAGAAAGTGCATTCGGAGAAGCAGCTGTTCTGATATGGGACAGAGTATGGTGGCACCTGAGCAGGAGGATGGGAGTTCATGGCCAGCCTAGGCTACATGGAAAGGCCTTGTGTCAAGAAACAAATAAAATCTGCCAGACATGGTGGCACACACCTCTAATCCCAGCACTTGGGAGGCAAAGGCAGGTTGATCTCTGTGAGTTCGAGGCCAGCCTGATCTACAAAGTGAGTTCCAGGACAGCTAGGAATACATAGAGAAACATGTCTCAAAAAACAAAAATAAAAACAAAAACAAAAAACAAACAAACAAAAAACCCAAATAAAATGTAATACACAACCAATATACATGTCTGAAGCTCACAAGAGTGATCTTCGCTGGAGATCATAGTAAGTTTGAGGTATAATCTTTCTATCCTCTTCCTAAAACTTCTGTTGAAAGTTGGGCTAAACGAGTACCTCTGTTTGAAAAGGAGCCTTAGTCTATGACCTGGGCTGGCCTGGAACTTGTGGCGTCATCCTTCTTCTGCCTCCTGATGTTGGTTCTGCAGGTGGAGGCCAAAGCGAATACCCAGAGCTGAACCTTGAACTTTGTGGAAGCTACCTTGCTCAGAGTCCAGTGGAAGAAGAGCAGGAGTAGTAACTAGGTTTCTGGAGACAACATTTAGCTTTTAATAGTTTGGGAAGCAAAAATGTGGGGTTAAATGGAACCATCTTTTAAGATTTTATTTAATATGAGAAACTTTAATATATTGGTGAGAAAAAGCCTATAGATAATGTTGAGGTTTATTTAAGTGCATTTTTAAATTTTTCTTTTGTAGTATTTAAATATACAATGTATATTTAATTATATTTTAATGTAATTAAATATACATTATATATAATGTATATTTAAATATACAATGTATAAAGGAAATCATACAATGTTCCATATGCTTATTGCCCATCCTCAACAATTATAAACATTTTATCATTTTTTTTCTCCTCCAGTTCTGGGAATTGAACCCAGGGCATCCTCTACCACTGAAGTACATCCCTAGCCCTGTTTCATCTTTCCATCCACTTTCCCCCTCTTGACAATGGAGTGGTTGGGTTTCCGTTGTTGTTGTTGTGGTGGTGGTGGTGGTGTGTGTGTATGCGTGTGTGTTTATAGTGGGCAGCTTTACTGTGAGTTAAACTGAGAGGCTGTGCACTAGGCATGCACTGTCCACCCCTCAGCTGTGTGCTCTCGTACTGTAGTAGTGGCAGTCTTCACTGTCACCATTGTTGTCATTGTCCTATATCCCCTTCTCCAGGCACAGACGTAGGTATTCCAAACTGGCCTTGAACTTTCTATGTAGCTGAAGATGACCATGACATTTTGATTATCCTGCCTCTGCCTTCCTAGTGCTAGGATTAGGTAGGTACCACTATGTATATAAATTTATATGAAATTTTATTGCTCTTATATAGTCACACTTCCACAATTAGGGAACTGAACACTTCCAATTCCACAACAATCCCTCAAGTAACCACTTTCTTATTTCCTGCCTCTATTCTCACATACAGCCTAGTCCTGTCTTCTCTACCTGACACACTAGCTGTCCTCCATATATAACATTTCATCGATTCAGATATGCCTATTTAGGCACACACTGTAGTCTTTTTTTTCCAAAGATTTATTTATTATGTATACAAGTATTCTACCTGCATATATGCAGGCAGGCCAAAAGAGGGCACCAGATCTAACTACAGATGGTTGTGAGCCACCATATGGTTGCTGGGAATTGAACTCAGGACCTCTGGGAAAGCAGCCACTGCTCTTAACCTCTGAGTCATCTCTCCAGCCCCCACACTGTAGCCTTAATCCTTAAGATCCTTAAGGCATAATGCCTTATGCCTTGTGGGTCATCCTTGCTTCCCACATGTTGCTATTTTACTACTAACATTCCCTGGTTGAGAATCTTTTAACTATTCTCCTGTTGAAGAACGTTTGGGCTATATCTAGTTTCCCATCACTATGAATAAAGGTGTCCTGAGTATTCTTACTCATTTTTGTGTGAATGTAGATTTTTTATTTTTCTGGTATAAGTCCCTAAGTATGTAATTGCAGGATTATAAGATTTTCCTTATAATGGATAGTTCATCAGAAGATCACATGGTAGCTGTACCATGTTACATTCCCACTAGCACTGTCTAGGTGGCCCAGTTTCTCTGCCTTCTAGCAAGCATTGGATGCTTTTATTATTTTGCTGCTAAGTGTATAAGATACCTCAGTGTGGTCTTAATTGATGGAGTACATTCGCATTAATTGCTGCTAACATCAGAGCATACTTCCATTTGCTTTTATTTGACATCTGTGTATCGTCTTTCATAAAATGTATCAGGTCTGTGGCCTGTCTTCTGATGACGGATGTTTTTTAAACGTTGGATTTGGAAGTTCTTTATGTGTTCTAAGTACTAGTCCATTTCCAGATGTGGTTTGCAAACACTTTCCCCCACCCTACAGCTTGTATGTTCATCATCTTTACATGAGTTTTCTGTCTTTTCTTGTGTCTACATAGGCAATTAATTTTTTTAAATTGTACTCTTATTTTTTTAAATTTATTAGTTTATGGTTAATTTTTTAAATTGCTTTTTAAACATTTCTATAAATGTCTTTTACTTTCTTCTTAGATTAACCATGATATTTCTCTTATTTTTTTTTAAATACTTGCTATTGCTAGCAATTTTGTTGTTTCCTTCCTAAGTATTAGTATCTGCTTCTTGCTTATTTTTCATTTTCAGCTAATTTAAATATTTGTATCTCTTTTTTCTGTACTTTTAGTTTTTTGAGACAGAGTCTCCCAGGCTGCCTTCAAATTCATTCTGCAGCCACAGATGACCTTAACTTTGTTTCTCCCAACTCTCAAGTGTTGAGATCCTAGGAATGTGTCATCACATCCAGTGTTATTAATTTTTTTTTGCTTTTTAGCTTAAAAAAGCCTAACCCTAACCCTAACTCCTAACCCCTAACCCTAACCCTAACTTTGAAAGTTACACAGGATTTAGCAAGATGTAAAACCGATCAAAGACAATGTCTGTATGGAACACAGACTCTAGGTTCCAAGCGGCACACTGGGTTATAGGAAGGACTGCCCAAGCCCAGGGACCAATATCAGCATCCTGATCCATGAAGAGGAGGCAGCATTAGTGACCCAGCCTCACAAAGGTCTCCTTAGGAGAAACAATAGCATTGGAAGTCAGCCTCGGGCTGGAGACATGGCTCAGAGGTTAAGAGCATTGGCTGTTCTTCCAAAGGTCCTGAGTTCAATTCCCAGCAACCACACGGTGGCTCACAACCAACTATAATGAGATCTGGTGCCCTCTTCTGGCCTGCAGGCACACATGCAGGCAGAGCACTGTATACATAATGAATAAATCTTTAAGAAAAAAGAAGTCAGCCTCCTGAGGGATGCCAAGAAGTTTCATGAGACCTAAAATTCACAAAGGACTACTCAGAGTAAGAACAGCCTTCACTACTTGACCCTGAAGGACCACATATGACCCCCACTGATGGGACAAGCATCTGTGACTTGACCATCCAGGAACGTAACCAGTATCTGGGATCCTAGAAATAAATGCTGAAAGAGTTAAGGTTTCAACTTCCAATCCGGCAGTACTGATTAGATGTTTTTTTAGATTTGTTTTATATGTTTAGGTGTTTGGTCTGCATTTGTATCTATGCCCACAGAGGTCAGAATAAGGCACCCCAAGAGTCTTAATTTTAAGAGAGTACCAGACACTGAGCCTGGTGTTCTGAACAGAAGGCTAGTAGAGAAAAACAGCACTTCGGGGCTGGAGAGATGGCTCAGTGGTTAAGAGCACCGATTACTCTTCCAGAGGTCCTGAGTTCAATTCCCAGCAACCACATGGTGGCTCTAAACCACTTCTAATGAGATCTGGCGCCCTCTTCTGGCCTGCAGGGACACATGCAGGCAGAATACTGTATACATAATAAATAAATAAATGGTTTTTTTTAAAAAAAAAAAAGAAAAAGAAAAACAGCACTTCAGCCACACTGCAGCCTAGTCCCTCTTGAGCATTGCAGAAAGAAGAGCAGTGATCAAAAAACAAACAAACAAACAAACAAGAACCTGGGCTCGAGAGATGCCTCAGTGGTTAAGAGTACTGGCTCTTCTTCCAGAGGACCCTGGTTTGAATCCTAGAACTCACAAAGTAGATCACAACCACTTATAACTCCAGTTCCAGGAGATTCGATCCCCTTTTTCTGGCCTCCATGGGCATCAGGGATACATGTTGTGCATAGACATAATCCAGGCAAAACCCAGACACAAAAACAAAAATACCTTTTAAGAAATCCAAATAGGGGCTGGAGAGATGGCTCAGAGGTTAAGAGCACTGACTGCTCTTCCAGAGGTCCTGAGTTCAATTCCCAGCACCCACATGGTGGCTCACAACCATCTATAATGAGATCTGGCGCCCTCTTCTGTATACATAATAAATAAATAAAATCTTTAAAAAAAAAAAAAGAAATCCAAATAGTAAACTAGTCTCTAACTCAAAAACATGAAACACCAAGGCATAATATTTCCTTCAAAAATTATTATCTCAGTAAAGTCCTCAAATGAGAGTGAACAAGATGAAATCCCCAACAAAGAACTCAAAAGAATGATTATATTTGAGGAAATTAGAGAATGTACAAACTCCTGAATGAGTTTAAGAAAACACAAGCAACTGGAGAAAATAAGGAAGTCAAAATAGGATATAAAGGTAGAATTCAATAAAGAGAAATAGTGAAAAGAATCACAAATTAAAATACTGCAAGCGAATAATCAAAAGTTTGTTACAATCCATGGAATCCTCACCAATAGAATGGATTAAGGTAGGACAAAATATCTGGGCATAAAGGCAATGTAGAGAAACTTAAATGTTCAGACAATGACAAAGCTAATCAGAAGGCATGTATAGAGCATTGTAGATCTGTGTGTTAGGGTTTCTTGTGCTGTGAAGGAATGTCATGAACATGTCAGCTCTTAGAGAGGAAAACATTTAACTGGGGCTGGCTTACAAGGGTCAGAGGTTTAGCCCATCATCATCATGGTGGGAAGCATGGCAGCACTCAGGCAGATGTGGTGCTGGAGAAGGAGCTGAGAGTTCTATATCTGGATCAGCAGGCAACAGGGAGAGAGGGAGATCCACTGGGCTTGGCTTGAGCTTCTGAAACCTCAGAGCCCACCCTTAGTGACACATTTCCTCCAACAAGGCCACATGTCCTAATCCTTTCAAATAATGGCACTCCCTAGGAGCCTATGGGGACCATTTTCATTCAGATCACCACACTATGAGACACTAAAAATGTCAGATAACTCCCTACTTCATAGTATAGTCAAATGTACAGAAGAAAACAGGATATTTGGAAGCTACAAGAGAGAAACAAGTCACGCAGTAAAGCAAACCTATCATAAAAACATATTTTTCAATAGAAACTTTAAAAGTGAAGGAATTCTTAGAACAATATATTTCAAGTTCTGAAAGACAACAGTTACCAACACAGACAACCATACATGGTAAGACTGTTGGTTGGTCGTAACTGAAGGAGAAGGAAAAACTTAGCATAATAAACTTAGCATAAAACAGGCCAAAGAAATTCATCAAGCGGTGGTGGCGCACGCCTTCAATCCCAGCACTCAGGAGGCAGAGCCAGGAGGATCTCTGTGAGTTTGAGGCCAGCCTGGTCTACAGAGTGAGATCTAGGACAGGCACCAAAACTACACAAAGAAACCCTGTCTTAAAAAACAAAAACAAAAACAAAAAAAAAGAAAAGAAAAAGAAATTTGTGACTACTATACTAGCTCTAAAGGGATTCTTGAAGGAATCCTTTAAACTAAAGAAAAAAATTACATCCATGAGGCGAAGGAAAGACTAAACCATACAAGAACACAACATAAGCAAATAAGGACTAAGAAAACACACAAAACTCTGGAATTAGCAGCACATTTTAGTAATAAGTTACTATTAGTGGTCTAAATTTCCCAGTCGAAAGACACAAACTAGAAGATTGAATTAAAAAACAGGATCTAGCCAGATGTTGTGGTGCACACTTAATCGTAGCACTCAGAAAACAAAGTCAGGAGGGTTTGTGAGCTCAAGAAGACTGCTCTGGTCTACATAGTTCTAGGCCAGACAGCAAGGCCTATGTAGTGAGATCCTCTCAAAAAAGAAAGTAACAGTAACAACAAACAAAAACACCAACACACACACACACACACACACACACAAAACAAAAAATTAAAACTACAGAATCTAATTGTTGCCTCTAAGAAATGTGCCTTATCATCAAAAAACATATACAACCTCTCATTGAAAACAATGGGAAAAAAGTATTCCAAGAAATGAAACTCAGAAACAAACTTGTGTCTAATATCTCACAAAATAGATTTAAAATAAAAACTTTTAAAAGTGGTTAAGGGAACAGTTTATCACCCAGAGAACGTTATACATTTAAACATATATGAACCAAACACAGGTACACTCAGTTTCATAAAACAAATACTACCAATATAGTACTCAACACCAATAAAATAATAGTGGGCAACATTAGTTAACCCATCCTCACCAATAAATCATCCTGACAAAAACTGAAGAGAAGCATCAGTTAAATGATACCATAGATCCCAGAGACTTCACAGACATTCATAGACAATTCCATCTGAACACTGTAGACTACATATTCTCATTAGCCTGTGGAATCTCCCTAAAACAGATCATATAACAGGAGGCAAAGAAGTCTTAAAAATACTGGGAAATTATGATCAATTTTGAATGCTATCTGACCACAATGGGAAAAAGAAGAGTGAATAATAATAGAAACTTCAGTATATACAGATTTGTAGAGATTGAACAACATACTACTTAATGATGAATGTGTCATAGAAGGAATCAAAAAGGAAATTAAATTCTTAGAAGCAAGTGAAAATGAAAACAACATACCATGACTTAGGAGAAGCAGTGAGTGATTTTAAGAGTTTATAGCTACAAATGTCTATATTGAAAAGTCAGATCTAAAATAAATAGGTCTGTGGTGGCCACAATCACCCAGGAGCCACTGGCTCCACCCAGGCCTGAATGGTGATGGACACAGATGGTGTCCCCCACCTCCCCAGACTTTTGGGGTGCCATGCAATCAGGTACCATACCAAGTACTGCCCACGGTCTCTGGGTTGGGCATGGGAGAGAGGAAAGGCAACAGCTCCATGCCATGCCTTGGGCCCCTGGGCAGTATTCAACTAAGCACCTCCTGTGACCCAACTAAGAGCCCTGGTGCTGGGTGGTTGGGCATCATTGTGGTAAGAGAGTTCTGGGTGGGGAGGTGGAAGAGAAAGAGAGGTGGAATGGTTTGTGGGCTGGGGAGAGGAGTGGATCCAGAGAGGTGGGGGGGTGAGGAACAGGCTAACATGAATGCCCAGCTGGTCACCCAAATCCAGGGAGATGCCCGGGCCTGGGCTATGACCAAGGTCTTGATCTGGGGTCTTAGAGCAGCTGACAGGGCCTGAGTTGATGTCTGTGGCTCCTGTCATGGGGAGGGGGTCGCTGTGCAGGGGCCCATAGTGGGGCCACATTGGTGTCCAAGGGCCGCGCTGGGGCCATGCCAGTCTGGGTGGCCTGCATGGCCACTGTGGTCATGGTGATAACCTAGCCTGGGTTAGGACTGTGTTGGGTCCGTGGTTTTGCTGCAGCCGGAGTCTGTATTGATGTTCCTGGCCCATGTTGCCACCAGGGCCCATGTGGATGCCTAGGGTCTGAGCCACAACCTGTGACCATGTTATTGTCCGAAGGCTGTGCCACTGCTGGTGCCAGGTGGATTTGGGTGGCAGTGCTGCCACCTGAAGCCATGGAGACTTCATGTCTGGATCCGTAGCCCTGTGGAGGCCGGGGTCAGGGGTGGTATCTGTGGCTCCAGTTACCACCGAAGGCTCTGTGGATGCCTGGGGTCTGGCCAGCCACCTGGGACCATATTGATGCCTGGGGGCCATTCTGCTGCTGGCCTGTGCTGATCTGAGTGCCCTGTGCTGCCACTGGAGCCATGGTGGCATCTGGGCCCCGAGCTGTCACAAGGCCCTGTCTGAGTCTATGGAACTGCTGCAGCTGGGGTCTCTGGTGATGTCCATGGTTGGTGTTAGCCCGGGGGTGGGGAGTGGAGGAGGGTTGTTGGAACCATGTTGTGCTGAGCCAGCCCTGCCCTTCACTGGCCCTGGAATGGCTGGTCCTGCTGGTCTCTGGATATTGCAGCAGGCAAGCTGGCCATACCCCTCAGGGGAGAGCTCAAACCCCACCCCCACCCCCCACCCCCAGATTTGGGAAAGATGACCTCACCCTTCACCATAGGCATGCACCTCACCTAGGAAGCACACTGGAGCTGACCCTGTGGTGAGGGACAGAGATGAGCCATCCCTGAAAGTAGGAGAGCAGGAGAGTTGACCCCACACACCTCGTCAGCCATGTGGTGGCCTGGGTGAGGGAAAGATCACCACCTGCGGCAGGTGGGAGAGCAGACCCTGGGGTCAGAAGAGCGGGAGAGCTAACCCTGACCCTCACCAGCTGCTGTGCAGGAGAAAGCAGCCTCTGCTTCCTGTCTGGGCAGCACACTAGAGCTGGCCCTGTTGTCAGGGACACAGGGGAGCCATCCCTGAGGGCGTGAGAGCAGGAGAGCTGACCCCGCCCCCATTCATATGACCTCTTACAGCAATTGGGAGAGAGGGCCCTGCACCTTTCCTGGCTCTGGCGGTATGAGTGAAGGGAACCTGGGTCTGAGGGCCCAAGGGCCCCGCTTCTTGCTGAAGGCTGCATTGGGTGAGCTAGCTGAGGCAGTGCTGGAGAGCTCATCAGGTAGTGACGATGAGGGAAAGCTAGTGAGCTGACCAACCCAGCCATCACCCAGGCCCAGAACCAGGGCTGTGATTGTCCCACCAACACCACCGGATCTATGAACTGTTGGAGTATGTGAAGGGGACGAACCTACAGATCCAAAACAGCAGGATCCCCATGACACAGGACAACAGGGTATCCAGGAGGAGCCCCAGGGAGAGCCCATGATTGGTGGTGTAGCAGAAACCAGAGACCTCCAGCCACACCAGTGACTCATAGCAGGACACTTACAAGTAAGCATATATGGACAGAGGGTCAAGTGTGTGGCTCAAGGGGCCACACTGCAGCTTCCACAAGGAGAAGCTTACTTGTTTTTGTTCTTGTTTGGATCGATTTTTGGTTTTTCTTTTAAGTTTGGTTTTGTTTTAGGGGGAGGTTGCAAGGGCAGAGGGTGGATGTGAGGGAACAGGGATATAAGTGGGATTGGAATACATGATGTGAAGTCCACAAAGAATCAATAAAAGTTAAAAAAAGATATAAAATAAAGGGAAGATAACATTCTTATAGTTGGTGGCTTGCGAAGTTAAGTTTTATAAACTATAAAATTCAAGTGACATAAAGCTGGAAAATGAAAGGATGATTTTCTTATTTCAGTATACAAGGAAACATTTTTCTCTCAGAAATTAGAGGAGAAATATAATATATTCCATATATTTTGCTACAGAAAAGCAATATTGATTTAGCAAATTAATAAACACCTTTATATAGTTTCTGTTTTTATATGAACTTAAAAAAAAATAACTTAATGATGAATCTTAGAGCCTTGGAAGAAACCCAAACTCAATAAAGAGAAATAATTAAGCTGGACATGGTGGCACATGCCTTTAATCTTAGCACAGGGAGGCAGAGGCAGGAGATCTCTGACCAGGCCAGCCTGGTCTACAGAGTGAGTTTTAGGACAGCCAGGAATACACAGAGAAACCCTGTCTTGAAAAAAAATGGAAAAAAAATAATTAAGATCAGAGCAGAAATTTATGAAATATAAAAAAATGTAGATTCTTTCAGTTAGTTTGGCTAAAGATTTGTACATAACTGAAAAGATAGACATTGTGTACAAATCTTTAGCCAAACTGGCCGGGCGGTGGTGGCACACGCCTTTAATCCCAGCACTCGGGAGGCAGAGCCAGGCGGATCTCTGTGAGTTCAAGGCCAGCCCGGGCTACCAAGTGAGTTCCAGGAAAGGCACAAAGCTACATGGAGAAACCCTGTCTTGAAAAACCAAAAAAAAAAAAAAAAAAAAAAAAAAAGAAGAATGAAAGAGGTCTAGGATGTAACTGCTAAAGTGCCTGCCTAGGTTGATGAGTCCCTGAGTTTGATTGCCAGCATCACATAAACCAGGAATGGTAGTATACTCCCGTAGTACAGCCCTTAGAGAGAGAGAGAGAGAGAGAGAGAGAGAGAGAGAGAGAGAGAGAGAGAGAGAGAGAGAGAGAATCAGAAGTTACAATCATCCTCAGCTACAACATAGTGACATGGACAACCCAAGACCTTTTAAGTGAAGAAACAGGATGTATTACTTACTTTTCTGTTGCTCTATAAACTACTATGACCAAGGCAACATGTGGAATAAAGTGCTCATTTTCGCTTACAGTTCCAGAGAGATCTGAGTCCATCAAAGGAGGGAGGCAGAACAACACATGGCAGGCATGGTAGTAAGAAGCTTAGAGCACAGACCTTCAAACCACAGCACGAAGCAGAACAGATGAACGAGAAGTGAGGCCAGGTTATAAACCCTCAGAGTCCCTCCCAGGGACACACTTCACCTACCAAGGCTGTGCCTTCTAAACCTCTCCTAACAGTGCTATCAACTGGAGACCCTGTGTTCAAATAGGCAAGCCTTTAGGGAGCATTCCTCATTCGACTCACAGAAGGGGGTGAGGTATGGAGAGTATGTTCAGTGTACATTAAATACTTGTATGCAAATATCCAAATTAATAAGACTGGAGATAAAAAGACATGCCAGTGAAATTCAGAAAATCACTAGGACTATTAAAGATGTAATATCAAATTAGATTAGAAAAGTAGTTGTATATAACTTAAAATTAAGCCATGATGATATAGACAATATAACCAGACCTATAATATGACAAGATTGAAACAGTAATAAAAAATTCTCTTAACTGAAAAAAGTTCAGGCCTATGTGAATTCACTGCTGAATTCTAGACCATTAAAGACAAACTAACATCACTGTTTCTCAAGCTATTTCATAAATTAGAAAAGAAAGGAATGCTTCCAAACTGTACTTACAAAGCCAGTATCACTCTGAGATGACAGAAAGGAAAATTAGAGACCAATCTCTCTGATGAAGATAGATACAGAATTTCTTCATAAAAGACTTGTAAACTCAATCCACAAACACATCAAAAAGTTCATTCATCATGGTCACATTGACTTATTCAGGAGATTCTGGGATGGTTCAGTATGAACAAAGCAATAAATGTGATAGGAAATAAATAGACTCCCATCCAAGTACCAACCAAGACTGACTCTGCTTAACTTCTAAAATCAGATAGATTTGGCTGGGCACATTCATTGTGAACTGTGTGAGCTCTACAAATGGCCAGCTTGTTAAGACATGCTCACTGATGCAGGAGTGGTACAAATGGCATGGGAGGAACCAACCACATTCTGATTGGATCCACTGCCTGCTCCACGTGATGAGCCCATATGTGGCACTGTTATCTGGGCCAAGAACATGTGGCTAGTGAGGTCCTAGGTCCTAGGGGAGAACCTACTGATATTAACAAATCAATTGTTAAATGGGCATATTATTAAAACAACTCCTAGTGGCTTATTGTTGTACCCATAGATTAGTGCATCTCTCAACCCCAGAAGGAAAAGCTTCTTTTGCTAGTGCATGGTGATTAACACAGATATCCACAACTAGCCCAGGTACAGAAAATTAGATACTGTGGAATGCTCAGCCCTAAATGTGACTTCTGTATCACATACCCTCCTCACAGAGATCAGGAATTGGTTGTGGAAGAGGGGGAGGAAAGATTCTAAGAGCCAGAGGTGGCTGATGACTTCAAGTAAACAATGTTTTCTGGACATAACAGGGCAGTTGTACATATGAACTCAACAATGGTTATGATAGCATGAACAAGACCTATGTAAGCTCAAGCAGACAAAATCCCAGTATGGAGAGAGGAGATGAGCACAAAGCCCCACTCTTAGCTGTGTGGTGATTGGAGGTGATAACTTCTAGGAAAAGGAAAGTCAGTTTTATTTAAGGATGTGGCCCCTGATAGGTCAACCATGCTCCAGAAGGGTGGCCAGACACCCAAGAGTATATGAGCAAATTGGACTAAAATGGGTTGAAAGGGGAAGACAGAAAGTTGGGTGGGTAGGGAGCAGGGTGGATCTAGAATGAGTTGGAAGCAGAGGGATGAATATGAACAAAATGCACTTTTTATTATTCTCAAAGAACAAATACAAAAGTGAGCAAAATAGAAAAAAATAAATGGACTCAAGAACAAAAATCACATGATTTTTTTTTCAGTAGATGCAGAGAAGACTTTTAACAAAATCCAGTATCTCTTGGTGATAAAAGCCTTGAGGAGACTAGAATAGAAGGAACTTATCTGAACATGAGAAAGACTGTGTGTGTGTGTGTGTGTGTGTGAAACCTGGAGCCAGAATCACAGTACATGGGGAACAACTCAAATCAGGAACAAGACAGATGTCTCTACTTTCTCTACTTTTATGCAATATAGTGCTTCAGGTCTTACCTAGGGTAGTAAGATAAGAACAAAATAAGGGAGACAAACAGAAAAAGAAGTCAAAGTAACCTTATTTGCAGATGACCCGATTTTATACTTGAGACCCTAAAGTTTCCACGAGAAAATTCTTAAGCTGATGAACACATTCAGCCAAGTGGCAGAGTAGAAAATTAGCATTTAAAAGTCAGCCTTTCTGTGTACCAATAACAAACAACCTGAGAAAAAAATCTGGGAAACAATCCCATGTATAGTTGCCTTAAAAGGGGGCAGGGGTGTGTCATATGAACTCAGGAGGAAGAGGCAGAGGCAGGTTTCTTGAGTTTGAGACTAGGCTGGTCTGCATAGAGTTTGAGATGAGCTAGGGCTGTGTAGTGAAACTCTTTCTCAAATAAATAATAAATGAAACCCTTTAGAATAGACCAAGGAAGAAGACCTCTACAGAAGAAACAAGAAAGACACTTAAAACTCTTAAGCTTGTGGATTGGAAGAATTAATATAGTGGAAATGGTTAGCCACTATCAAAATTCCAACATTCTTCACAGAAATAGGGAAAAAAAGTTTTATGGAAGCATATTCAGAGACCCATACCCAGACATTAGGTGGAGCTCGAAGAACGTGAAGCAAGAGGGGAGGAAGGATTGTAGGAGCCAGAGTGTTGAGAACTCCAGAACAGGACCCACATAATCAACTAAGCAGAGCTCATAGGGGCTCACAGAGACTGAAGGGACAATCATGGAGCCTGTATGAGTCTGTGCACATATTATGATTGTTTAACTTTGGGTTTTTGTGGGACTCCTAACAGTGGGAGTTGGGGGTATCTCTGACTCTTTTTTTAAATTATTATTATTGGTTTTTTTCATGACAGGGTTTCTTTGTGTAGTTTTGGTGGCTGTCCTGGAACTCACTTTTTAGAGCAGGCTGGCCTGGATCTCACAGAGATCTGCCTGCCTCTGCCTCCTGAGTGCTGGGATTAAAGGCGTGTGCCACCACCGCCTGGCTGTATCTCGGACTGCTCTTGGGACCCTTTTTGTCCTACTAGGTTGCCTCGTCCAGCCTTGATATGAGGGTTTATGCCTAGTCTTATTGAATCTTGTTATGCAGTATGCAGTTGCTATCCCTGGGAGGCCTTCTCTTTTTTGAAGGGAAATGGAGGAGCAGTGTGGATCCAGGGGAGAGGGGAAGTGCGTTGGTGGGTGGGAATTGGGAGAAGTGGAAGGAGGGGAAACTGCAGTCTAGATGTACTGTATTAGAGAAGAATAAATAAAAAGAAAAAAAGTCTTAAAATTTGTATGGAAGCAGCTGGGCGGTGGTGGCGCACGCCTTTAATCCCAGCACTCGGGAGGCAGAGGCAGGCGGATCTCTGTGAGTTCGAGGCCAGCCTGGTCTACAGAGCGAGTTTCAGGAAAGGCGCAAAGCTACACAGAGGAACCCTGTCTCAAAAAACAAAAAAACAAAAAACAAAAACAAACAAACAAACAAAAAATTTGTATGGAAGCACAAATGCCTCGCCCTTGTTCCTTGTACCTGACTTAAGCAGCTTAAGAAAGGAAGGGGTTGGGCTGGAGAGATGGCTCAGAGGTTAAGAGCACTGACTGCTCTTCCAGAGGTCCTGAGTTCAATTCCCAGCAACCACATGGTGGCTCACAACCATCCATAATGAGATCTGGTGCCCTCTTCTGGCCTGCAGTCATACAAGCTGTATACATAATTTAAAAAAAAAAAAGAGAGAGAGAGAGAGAGAGAGAAATGAAAGCCTCTATTAAAAAAAAAAAAAAAAAAAAAAAAAAGGAAGGGGTTCTTCTGGCTCACAGTCCGGGGGACAGTCTGTCATGGTGGAGAAGTCACATTGGCAGGAGCTAGAAGCAGCTGAGCACACTGCATCCACATTCCAGAGGTAGAGAACAGGCCTGTGGGGTGACTCTGTAGGTAAAGGTGCTTCCTTCCAAGCCTGATACCCTGAGTTCAACCCCCAGGAACCACGTGGTAGGAGAGAACTCAGTCACGAAAGTTGTCCTGTGATCTCTACATGTATACATGGCATTGGCATGAGCGTGCCCCCTCACATAAACTAAATAAAAATATGTTAAAAGAAAAAAAAAGCTGGGCAGTGGTGGTGCACACTTTTAATCCCAGCACTCAGGAGGCAGAGGCAGGTGGATATCAGTGAATTCAAGGCCAATCTGTTCTTCATAGCAAGTTCCAGGACAGCCAGGACTCTTACACAGAGAAACCCTGTTTTGAAAAACAAAAACAAAAATAAAAAAACAAACAAAAACCTAATCAGAGAGCAGTGAATGCCTGTGCTCAGTTTATTTTCTTCTTTTTGTTCAGTCCAGGAACCCAGCCCAGAAGAATAGTGCCACCCACATTTATGTTGGGGTCTTCCTATCTCATTTAGTTTAATCTACATAATCCTTCCCAGGCATGCCTATAGACATATTTCCTGTGTGATTTTAATGCCTGTCAAGAAGACAGTATTAATGATTACAGATACTAATTCAGTTTGTTGATGTTTCACCTTTAGGATATTATCAGCTCCCAAAGGCCCTGTGTTCTAATACATGGGATTTGCATTTCAATATAGGTATTGGGGCACAGCAAGCCCCTAATTTTGGGGCCTCTAAATTTGAGCTACATGGGAAAGCTTTTGTGGCATTTTATCTGCTGAACTTTGTTTTGTCGTTGAGGTTTGAACCCAGGGCCTTTACTTGTTGGGCAAGTGCTGTATCACTGAACTACTCCCTCAGTCCCATACCTTGACGTAATCATATTTTAAACTAACAAGTAGGGAATATTTTTAAAAGAGTTCTTGCCTCTTGTGTCTGTGCTGTCTGTGTAGTGTACGCACACGAGTGTGCAGGTGTGTGTGCCTGTACCTGTGTATGTGGAGATCAGAGGAGAATGTCAGGCACCTTATTCCACTGCTTTCCACCTTGTCTTGAGAGAGGGTCTCTCCCTGAACCAGACACCTGCCCTTTCAGCTAGGCTGCTGGCAAGGCAGCTGTTGCTGGGATCCACCTTTCTCTGTCCACCAGGGGCTATGGCCACTTGCAGACATGCCTGGCCTTTCACGTGGATGATGTCTTCATTCTCATTCAGCAAGTGTCTTACTCAAAGGGTTGTCTCCCACGCCTGGGCCTCTGTCCGTTCATAGAAGCCTCCACCAGTATTGTCCTGCTAGTCCTGATTTGCTTGGATTATCAGCACCTTCTGTCATTCCCCTGAAGTTGTATGTTTAGGTATCATTTCACATATTTGGGGGAGATTAAGACCCTTACATAGATCCACCACTGATTGTATTTTCTTTGTAATTTCCACCTATTTGTCTTACTTTCCTTGAGGCTGGGGACTAGGCATCCAGTCAGCCAGTGTCTGTGCATCTCATTTCCTGGATGGCTCCTTTTTCATTTTATCAAGTGTTTAAGAGAAATCCTTTAACCGTTTGTCCTGTATTAGAATAATTGCTCAGCTTTAATTTTAAACTTACTTTTTATAAATGGCTTTACAGGTTGGAATTCGAGGAACTAATATAGTTGTGCTTGGGGTGGAAAAAAAATCAGTGGCCAAGCTTCAGGATGAAAGAACTGTGAGGAAAATATGTGCCCTTGATGACCACGTCTGCATGGCTTTTGCAGGTATGCACAGACGTCCAGTGGTGTGGACGGGATTGTAATGTAGTGAGCTGGGTAACACAGCTGTCCTACTGCCGGTTTTGCTGGGTTTACACAATGTATGCAGTCGTTCCCCGTTTCTGTCCAAATAGTGTCACGGATATTTAAAAGGCCACAGCTCTATCAACTGGGACTTCTTATTGTCTTAGTTAGGGTTTCTATTGCTGTGAAGAGACACCATCACCAAGGCAACAGGGAAACATTTAATTGAGGAAACTCACTTACAGTTGCAGAGGTTTAGTTCATTATCATCATAGTGAGACATTGGCTGCATGCAGGCAGACATGGTGCTGGAGAAGGAGCTGAGAGTTCTACAACTTGATCCGCAGGAAGCAGAAGCAACTTGTGCCACACTGGGTGAAACTTGAGCAAAGGAGACATCAAAGCCCACCCCCACAGTGACACACTTCCTCCAACAAGGCCACACCTCCGAATAGTACACTCAGTATGGGGGCCATTTTCTTTCAAACCACCACACTTATAGTGATCTTTGATAATAAAGCACAAATGTAAAGATGGATTTCTCCTTACTTATAACTTATAGAACTTAAAATTCATAGAATTTATAAAAGATTCTATTTACTTATTTTTATTTGTTTTATATATATATATATGTATATATGTATATATGATGTATGTGGGTTTCTGCATGTAAGTGCAGGTCCCTGCAGAGGCCAGAAGAGGTTGTCAGCTTCCCTGAAGCTGGAGTTGTGAGCTGTCTGACATGGGTGTAGGTAACTGAATTTGGTGTTATGCAAGAGGAGTATGACCTCTTAATTGGTGAGCCATCTCTTCAGCCCCAGTTTGGGAAAAAGAGAGGGAGGGGGGGGAGGCATTTGTGTATGCTGGGCTACAGATTAGCCTCTTACATGCTAAGTCTCATCTTCTTAAACTGTGGGTGTGTTACGTTTGTTTAACTCTGTGGAGCTGTGTTACTGTGCCTGTCTAAAACACCTGATCATCTAATAAAGAACTGGACGGCCAATGGCAAGGCAGGAGAAAGGATAGGCAGGGCTGGCAGGCAGAGAGGATAAATAGAAGGAGAAATCTGGGAGGGAAGAAGGGAGTAGCCAGAGAAGGAGGAGGACATCAGGGGCCAGCCACCCAGCTACACAACCAGCAATGGAGTAAGAAAGAAAGGTATACAAAAATTGAGAAAGGTACAAGTCCAGAAGCAAAAGCTAGATGGGATAATTTAAAGTTAATTAAATCTGGCTAGCAACAAGCCAAGCTAAGGCCAGACATTTATAAGACTACGTGTGTGATTTATTTGGGAGCTAGGTGACAGGCCCCCCAAAAGAGCCAAAAGGCACATGACAAACAGAAATTAACTGAGAATAAAACAGATAATAGGTGAGAGCTGCCTTTGGAAGTGCTTGCCTATATTTCATGGGGCAACTCTGCAGACTTGGATGTGAAGACATGTGAACATACATGCATCTGCACTGTGCATGTCACCAGCCACCACCACCATTACACTGAAGCACCTGAGCGTGTGTATATATATATATATATATATATATATATATATATATATATATATATATATATATATGCATGCAAGGCTTTTTACACTTGTGGTAGCATAGTAATGACTTCATTATGGAAAAGAAAGACAATATTTTCTACCACCATTCCTCAAAATGTGTCACATTAGTGTGCCTTTGAATTGTATGAGTTAGAATGTTTGGTTTTAAAAGTTGTTTGAAATGTTGAGTTGAGTTTCATTAAAAAAAAAAAGTCATTCAATGAATTTGGTTTAGTTCATGTGGTTTGGATAAGAATGGACCCCCTATAGGCTCATAGTTTTGAATGCTTGGTCGTCATGGAGTGGCACTACTTGAGGAGGATTATGAGGCATGGCTTTGTTGGAGGGCATATGTCACTGACAGTGGGTTTTGAGGTTTCAAAAGTGTAGTTGGAAGTTTTCTCTGGTCCTGCCTGGCTCTGTGGTTGGACAAATCTCTTCCTCCTGCATTTTGTAGCTGCTTGATCCAAGTAAACACACAGAGGCTTATATTAATTATAACTGCTCGGCCATTAGCTCAGGCTTATTACTGACTAGCTCTTACACTTAAATTAACCCATAACTCTTATTTATGTTTAGCCATGTGGCTTGGTACCTTTTCTCAGTTCTGCCTTGTCATCTTGCTTCTTCTATGTCTACCTGGCGACTCCTGACTCTGCCCTTCCTCTTCCTGTCTCTCTCCTGGATTTCCTGCCTGGCTATAACCTGACTTGCCAAAGGCCAAACAGCTTTATTTATCAACCAGTCAAAGCAACACATATTCACAGCATATAGAAAGACATCCCACAGCACAAAAGCCCATGCCAGGCCCAGTCTCTCTCTGCCTCTCTCCCTAAGGATCAGGGTGTAGCTCTCAGCTCCTGCTTCAGCACCTGCCTGCATGATGCCATGCTCCCCATCACCATGATAACTTACTAAACCTCTGAAACTGTAAGCAACTCCCCAGTTAAATGTTTTCTTTTATAAGAGTTGCCTTGGTCACAGTGTGTCTTCCCAGCAATAGAACACTGTACTGTCTTAGTCATAGTCAGCACAGAATTTCCAATTATACCTGAAATTACTTTAAATATATATCTGTCATTTTGTTCTATGTATTTATATGAAATTGCACTCTCAGCATTGATAGTTAGAAAAGGTATCGATCAACTCTGAAAAGGGCTAACACTGATCTATGGCCTACAGTTATTCAGCCAAGACTTGTTTGCATGAAAATAAACAAAACGGCTATCTCTCATTAGTATGCAGATTTGCTTTCTTTTAATAATAAAATTATATGTTTAACAAAGAATTGTCAGTAAAGATTGATTTGTGTACTTGTTTTATATATCTATATATCTGGGTCATGTAAAAATTTCTCTGGTAAAAAGGTGTCATCAGTGGGAAAAGTTTTAAGAAGCCCTATGCCAGGCAAGCACTCTACCATTGAGATACTCATTGTGTATCACTGTGTGTATCTGCATGTGTGTGTGTGTGTTATATGCCTGTGTTTGTGCATGCACATGTGTTTGCATGCATGTGAAGCTCGAGGTTGATGTTGGAAATCTCCCTTTATTGCTTTTCCATCATATTTTTTTTGCACGCCTTTGATCCCAGCACTCGATAAGCAGAGGCAGGTGGGTCTCTGTGGGCTCAAGGCCAGCCTGGTGGTCCACATAGTGAGTTCCAGACCATTCAGGGCTCTGGGATCAGCTTGTGTCTGCTTCTTCCAGCACTAGGGTTACAGAGATTCCTACCTGCGCCCAGCTTTCATGTGGGTGCAGGGAGCTTAACTCAGATCTTTATGCTTGTGATGCAGGTGCTTTGCAGCTGAACCATTTCCTGTCCCATAATATTTTGTAAGTTTTATAGATAAAGAGTCATGATGGGTGGTGGTGGTGCACACCTTTAATCCCAGCATTTAGGAGGCCGAGGCAGGTGGATCTCTGTGAGTTTGAAGCCAGCCTGGTCTACAGAGTGAGTTCTAGGACAGCCAGGGTTACACAAAGAAACCCTGTCTCAAAATAAAGGAACAAACAAACAAACAGTCATGAGAAATTGCTAAGAAACAGAGAAGTCTTTTATATTTCCCCAATTTCCCTCAGTGATACCATCCTTAAACCATCAAGTCTGTATTTGCACAAGCCAGTGTGAAACTGCTGAGATTCCAGCAGCTTTGGATGCATTCATTTACGTGTGCATGCAATGCCTAGCAGTAGTGTATTGTAGGAATGCACCACCTTTAACAGCTGGGCCACTGCAGGGTGTTTGGGCCCCTTCCAGTTTTGTACATTACACATGTAATGTACAAAAAGGTATGGACCTTTGTGTGCGTGTGTTTGTAGGAGCAGAGGTCTCATTTCTCTAGAAGAGGTACTTTCAGGAGTTTGGCTGTACTTACCCCACCTGTAGGTAGATTCGTGCTGTTCCTACTGCATTCAAGGCCAAACTCCTCCTTTAACTAATCCTCCTCATGCTAGTCCTTTAACCTGCCAGCCACTAATCTATCTGTTTCTGTAGTCTGTCATTTTGAATCTTGTATGAATGAAATAGCACATGGAACCTTTTCAGACAGTCCTTGTTCATTCTGCATCATTCTTCCGCAGTCATCCAAGTTGTTGGGTGTGTCAGGAGCAGCTTTTGCTTTTATTGTTGGGCAGTGCTGCATGGTATGAATGAGCCACTCTTGTTGTTGGGTAGTGCTGCATGGTATGAACGAGCCACTACTGTTGTTAGGTAGTGCTGCATGGTATGAACGAGCCACTACTGTTGTTGGGTAGTGCTGCATGGTATGAACAAGCCACTCTTATTGTTGGGCAGTGCTGCATGGTATGAACGAGCCACTACTGTTGTTGGGTAGTGCTGCATGGTATGAACGAGCCACTCTTGTTGTTGGGTAGTGCTGCATGGTATGAACGAGCCACTATGTTAACAGGTTGCCTACTTATCTTTGGGCCGTCCTAGTTTTTGCTTTTTATAGATAAATGTGAACTTTGGGGTAGGTATCTATGGGAATGTGGGGTTTCATTTCTCTGGAATAGAAACAGTAGAGTTGCTGGGTTGTGTGGTAATATAGCTTTAGTGTCGAAACACTGCCAAATTGTAGAAGTGGCTGTATTGTTTTACATTCCCACCATCACTATGTGAATGATTCAGTTTTCCTGCATACACAGTAGCATTTGATTTTGTTGCAATTTTTTGACCATTCTTTTAAGTCTGCAGTGATTTCTGACTGTGGATTGAACTTATGTTTCCTCAGGGCTGATGATACTGAATATATTTTTCCATGCATATTTGCCTTTCTACACCGAATAAAACATGTTCCTGCACTCTGCATGGCTTGGCACCTTAACCTGACTAAAGGGACCAAGGGAATGAAGAAAGGACAGAGAAATACATGTACAGAAAGGCTGGGGTTGGTGTGCTGTGTGCTGTGAGGGAGCCACACTAACCACTGTAGCCTGGAACCTCAACACAGTTGTTATGGTGGCACAGGGGGAGGAATCGGCTGCTCTCAGTAGGAGGTGTCTGTAGCAGAACAGTCTCCAGCTGTAAACATATGGAGGAAGCTGCATTTGCTAGTCTTTGCATACACTAGCCAATTGTTCCTAAACATTCCCACCTGCCCATACTGGCAACATTTATATTTGGACCAGAGGAAGGCTTTGCCATCACTCTGAGCCTGACTTTGGAGGAAGGCTATGCCAATATCCATGGGTCTCAGGCATTGATCCTTGACATAGCCATGCAATACACATTCATTCAGGACTCCCATTTTCTCTCTATACATTCACCCAAGGCATCCAATTCCCAACAACATGTCTCATCATTTTTTTGGCTCAGTTTCTAATTTTTTTTTTTAAACAGGGATTTTATATTGACACTTAAAATACTCATTCAGCAAAGAACCTTTATCCTGTTGTGCCTTGTAATGGTCACAAATCAATTCTTGACAAATCTAAAAGATTGAAATCATATTTAATATCTTTTCTGCTTAAAATGGAATGAAATCAAAAATCAATAGTTGAAGGCAAACTTAAAATGCACAAATATATATCAATTAAACAATGTAGTTCTAAACTGCCATGGAGAAAACAGACAAACAAGTAAACAGCCACCATAAGTGAAATTGGTAAACATCTTGAGGGAAATAATGATGAGCATCGACAGCATCAAAACTTATGGGATGTATTTAAAAACAGTGCTAAGAGGAAATTGAAGTAAACACTGAATCTTTTTATGAGCAGCTCCTGTGTACTGCAAATGCAGAACAGAGTAAACCCAAAGCCACCATCACACCTGAGATAAACAGAACAGAGAGATAATAGAAAATTAAAACAAAAAGTGATTTTTGAAAAGGTGAACAAAATTAAGAAACTAAATAAAACTATTTCCCGATTAAAATGAGAAATGAAAATGGGTCATTGCTTCTACTTGCACAGAATCCAAAGGGTTTAAGAGAATATATGTACTATTAATTGCCAACAAAATTCCTTGAAACACACAAATTACCTAGTTATTCAGAAGACAGCTCAACAGATGTCTGAAGATGATGACTCTGTTTCCACATTACCAGGAAATGCAGGTCGAGGGGAGAACTACTTGATTACATCAACTGATACAGAAAAAAATGCATTTGGTATCATTCAGTACTCTTTCTTAGTTAAAAAGAAACATAACAAATTAGAAATATACCTCAGCACAATTAAGCTGTATGCGATATCTTAGGTTTTCTATTGCTGTGAAGAGACACCATGACCACAGCAACTCTTATAAAGGAAAACTTTTAACTGAGGTGGCAGCTTACAGTTTCAGAGGTTTAGTGCATTATCATCATGGCAGGGTGCATGGAGGATGGGAGTATGGTGGTGTGCAGGCAGACGTGGTGGAGTATGGTGGTGTGCAGGCAGACGTGGTGGAGTATGGTGGTGTGCAGGCAGACGTGGTGGAGTATGGTGGTGTGCAGGCAGACGTGGTGGAGTATGGTGGTGTGCAGGCAGACGTGGTGGAGTATGGTGGTGTGCAGGCAGACGTGGTGCTGGAGATTTCTGCATCTTAATCCAAAGTCAACAGGAAGTGAACTGAGACACTGGGAGGTAACTTGATCATATATGAGACCTCAAAGCCCACCTCCACAGTAACATACTTCCTCCAAGGCCACACCCACTCCAACAAAGTCACACCTCCTAATAGTACACTCTTTTGGGGGCCATTTTCTTTCAAACCACCACATGTGAAATAGTCAGTTGATGTATTCGTTGGTGAACAACTGACACTTCACCTCTAGAGTCGGGAACAGGCAAGGGCACCTGCTGTATCATTGCCATTCAATATAGTAGTGCATGTTCTACCTGAGTAATTAGTCAAGAGTAAGAAATAAAACAGCCCAACTGTTCAGAAAGAAATGAAAATCATCTTTGATCACAGGAAGCATAATCTCATATGTAGAAAACCCTATAAGATCTATAAAAAATTGCTAGACATATTGAGTTGAAATGGTATCTGGAATGAGATGGCAGATTAGCAAACAGGTCTTTCAGCCTGGTGTGGAGGCACATGCCTTTAATCCCAGCACTCGGGAGGCAGAGGCAGGCAGATCTCTGAGTCTGAGGCCAGCCTGGTCTACAGAGCCAGTTCCTGGACAGCCAGGGGTACACAAAGAAACCCTGTATAAAAAAAAAAAAGAAAGAAAGAAAGAAAAAGAAACTCTTCGTGCGGCCCCATGAGTAAGAATAGTAGGAGTTGTAAACATCGTTCAGGAAAGAGAAAACAAAGACACCAGGAATCATAAAGAGATGCTAGAGTGCAAAAAGCAACAAAATGCCCAGGGAAGTAGGAAACAGCTTGCCTTCCAGCCCAGCTGCTGGAGCTCAGGGAACTGAAACCACAATCACCAGGCAAGTCACAGTGTCCTGGTGACATGGAACAAGCACACTGTTTTCACAAGTGTTAAATCTAGCAGGGACTTGGCATGACCTTAACACGTGTAGCCTGCCAGCACCAAGTCAAAGTTGATTTTGCTATGTCTGTGCAGCAAGCATTCACCTGTGGAGCGGCCTCCCCAGCCCACTCTAAGCATTTTAAAGTTAAACTTTCTCTAGCTGTGGACCATATTCACATGACAAGGAGGACACATCTCATGTAGCTTATCTGAACTATTTCAGTTTCATAAAACCATACCCAGGACGAGATTAGGCCATTGCTAGCTAGTCCTTTCTCTTAGATAACTAGTGTACAGAGAATTACTCTCTCTTCCCTTAATCAGTTCACACCTGACCTGTGTCAGGGTGAGTTAAACCAGGGCATATCAGACAGCTCCGTTTTCTGCCTGCCCTCCTGTTTCAAGGGGTGAGGATCCAAGTGTATGTAGCAACAGGGTTTGACATGATGGGGAAGGTAAATGCTTGTGATGGAAAAAGAACAATGCTATGTGAGAAGTGCCTGTTTCCAACATGTTTGTGTGAATTTGGGGTACAGTCTAGTTAGTACTAAAGGAGTAACGAAAAGGGTCTGGAGAGGTGGCTCAGCAATTAAGAGCATGCAGTACTTTTACAGAGACTTGAGTTTCCCCAGCAACCGTACCAGACAGCTCACGGCTGCTTTTAAATCTTTTAAAAAAAAGTGGTGAAAGAAGCAAAATGGCTGTAGAGCAGTCAAATGCCAGTGTCGTCCTTAATTTGTACAAACAATCAATCTGTCAGTTACATGCTGCAATCAGTCTCTGACTAGAACACATACTGTCTCCTTATAGACAGACTGAGAATTGTTTGGATGAAGTTTTTGGCTATTTCAGAAGCTCAGTCTTAATATCCTTGATTTTCAAAGTTTTCATTTTGACAAAAATTGAGAAGTGGTATGTCCCGGTTTTATCAAGTGTAATTTGAATTCAAAGTGGATGTACTTCAGGACAGAGTACTGTCCTTGCTCTCATAAGGAAAAAAAAATGCAATAGTGTTGAAACTAAGCCATTTACTATTTCCTTTACATGAAGCAACAATGTGTGAAACCAAGTCTTTAAAGGAAATGCATCACAGTGAAGGCCCATGGAATTTTCTAGTTCTTTTTGAAGGTGGTGTGGAAGAGAAGGGATGCCATAAGAAAGAATTGGCAACTTAAGCCTTTTGACAAGGAAAATGCTTGTTGAGACATGTATAGACTTTTAAGTTTGGACTGTTTTTCCAGGTCTGACAGCTGATGCTAGGGTAGTGATAAACAGAGCACGGGTCGAGTGCCAGAGCCATAAGCTTACGGTGGAGGATCCAGTCACTGTGGAGTACATAACTCGCTTCATAGCAACTTTAAAGCAGGTGAGCAGAGACTCTTAACACAATTTCTACTTTCCACTGTCATTGGCCCTGTCGTAGAAATACTGCAATAGCTCCAAGCATTTAGTCTCCTGTGTTAAATTCCTTATTCAGTCTCAGAATTACTTCATTCGCTTGTTTGGGTAAAGTGGGTTGCATTAATCACTAGAAATCAAAATCAGTTTCAATTCTTGGAGTTATACATTTTTTAAGAGAGTGTCAAATTTTCAAAGGAAATTTTTATACTTGTAGAAACACAACAAAAATTATTCCTTAAAGTTTTCCAAAGAAATATACATTGTTTCACCTGCAAACCAAAATACCCCTGATCAGATTTAGCTCTGCTCTCTTCTGATCCACACATCGCCATATCATGGAAAGCCAAGCGTAGGTGTGCACACAGGGCTGAGTTTTCACTTGCTGTTTGCAGACTGTGTATGTGGTGGCACAGCCTCCTCCTGGACATTCTCTTGCATCTATAATGTTAGAAACTGTGACCATCTCTGATGGGCATTTGAAAATGGGCATCACCTCATTTCTTTCTTATTCGTCTTCCTGCTACCCTAACATTATTCTCTTTTGATTATGGCTTGTTTTTCTTTTTAAAAACTGAGTTTTAGTAGGGGGTTCCTAGACTGGACATTATAGTTGAGTGTAAGGCTCTTACTGTATGTGCCAAACTGCTTTCTAGAAGGATTGAATCAGTTTTCATTGTACAACCAGCTGTCCCGAAGGATTCATCAATGGAGTTTTTCCTTTTTCTTTCTTTTGTGAGTGAGTGCTGTGTAACGTAACAGCTGCTTTGTGTTTTACAGTTAGTGAGATTGAATTTCCCACATCTTGGTCCACTCTTCATTTCCACTTGTGCAAACTGTCCTTCAACAGAAACATTGTTTTTTCCACCTAACCTGAACAGAATGCTCACTGTACAGATTTGTGTCACTTTATCTTCTTTTTAAAACATTTTTTTTTATTACACTGACTTATTCTGGGGGCTGGGGGCTGTGTCACAGTGCACATATGGAGGACAACCTGCAGGTGAGTCCTGGTGACAAAACTCAGGTCAGGCTTGGCAGCAAGCACCTTTACCCACAGAGCCGTCTCACCCGGCCTACATTCCCCTTTCAACCCTGTTTCTGGATTTAAAGATGCTCATGGAGATATATATGGTATATTGAGTAAATTCCTCCATGTCTGTCCTACCCCCTGTTCCCCACCCTGTAATCCCATTTGTTCCTCTATGCACTTTCTCTCCCACTTTCATGTCATGTACATACATGACTCTATGTGTTTATATAAAACATGAGCCAAAAATAAGAGAAAATGTACCATTTTGTCTTTGAGACTAGCATAAGTCACTTAATATGACTGTTTCCAGCTCCATTCATTATCCTACAAAAGACATGATTTGGTTCTTCTCTGTAGTTAGGACATTTTGTGTGCACGCATACTGTATTTTCTGTTAAGAAACAGTTCTTAGAGTATTCTGAAAGAGCTGTAACTTTAAAGTTGAATCCCGGCTCTTCTCTATCTTCCTGCCTTTACTATTCCTTTGCGTCTCCTCACACGAGCATGCGTGGTAGCTGCAGCTGCTCTCTGGCCTTCACCTCCAGCCGCTCTGGCAGAGCAGGTACCCTGGTTCTGCGTGGAGATTTTTTTCATAGACTCTTTGTAAATCCAAATACTAAAGTTTTGATGAATAATATATATCAAATCACTCTGTTTTTAAAAGCTTTATTACTTCATTTTAGAAGATACTCCAGAATTTTTGTATTGCTACTTTTGTATTTTGTTTCAATTTTCCCAGTTGTTAAAAAGGAATCTACCAAAAAAAAGCAAGACACAGAGCAGCATACACACAAAGTTCTTAAGTGTGGTTCTTAAGGTCTCTTCTGGAGAAATCAAGACTTTGAATAGACAGTGACAGTGAGATTGCCGCTGGGGAGGATGGGGCCTCTGCGCCAGAGATAGCACATGTTCACCTCTCACGTTTACCTTTGTTTATATGACCTTTTCACTAAAATGAAAAGATTGAACAAGTATGTTAAAAGGTCTTTCTCCTAAGATAGTATATACATGCATCTACTTTAGACCTCAGTGCAAACTAGAAACATTAGACAGTACAGAGGAATTAAATATAACCCCTATTTAAAAAAAAAAAATATGTTCATAGCTCAGTTGTTTGCATTCAAAATCAAACTTTGCTTGCAAAATATGAAATATAATAAACTTGAAAAATGAGAAAATAGATCCTATATGTAGGTAAGACTGAAAGAAATTCACTAAAAAGCTGTTTCAACCACAGAATTATACAGAGCTACATCCAGCCACAGAGTTAAGTAAAGTTACCTATGTATTCAGTCCTTAGCTTTCTGTCAGGGCTGCCTCTTCATAGGACAAGTCTTAGTGAGAATGGTACTCTTCGGAGCACAAATTCAGGAAGTTCCCTGTTATGAAAGTAATAAGAAATATAATTGGTTTCAGTGTTACATTATCTGTGGGGGAAATGTGTGTGAAATAAAAGATCCCTTTTCTTTGGGACTGAAAGAAATAACACAGTGCACAGTGAACAGAGCATATTTGATGCAATATTATCAAGTAGGAGTAGTCCCTGACAGTAACTGCAGTGTCCCTCAAGGCAAACAAGGCTGTGCTTCCAAAGCACAGCTCATTAACTCAGCTTCCCTGACAGCAAAACAAATGCCCAGTCCTCTGCTGGGTCACAGAGATTGTACTGTCTTAGTTATGCAATGAAGAGACACCATGAGCATGGCAACTCTTATTAAAGAAAGCATTTGATTGGGGCTAGCTTACAGTTTTAGGGACTTAGTCCATTGTCATTATGGTGGGAGCCTCACAGTACACAGGCAGACGTGATGCTGGAGAAGTAGCTGAGAGTTGGACACCCTGATCTGCAGGAAGCAAGGAGAGAGAGAACTGGGGCTGGCATGGACTTCTGAAACCTCAGCGCCTCTCCTCCAGTGTCACACTTTCTCCAACAAGGCCACATCTCCTAATTGTTCCCAAATAGTGCCACTCTCTGATGACTAAGCATTCAAATGTGTTAGCCTATGAGGACCATTCATATACTGAGCAGACAGAACACATTTTAAGACCATACTGGGTGGGTGGGGCGAAGAATAAAAGGAATTTACCATGACAGTAGCAGAGGGAAGGAAGGCACCCAGGAAAAGGAGGAGGGTAGGGGAGTGGGAGCACTGTGGGCAAAGGGATGAAAATGACCTAATGAAGCACATTAGTTTGTATGTTAACCTAAAATTTTCATTTAAAAATGGGAAACAATAAAAGTTCAGTAAAGATCTTCTAAGAAAAATAAGATTTATAAACAAATTTGTGATTATACTTTACAGATTGTATACATTCATTACTTTAAAATGTCATCATGAATTAACAATAGTCAAGAAACACTAAAAAATGTATACAATAAAATCAGAAAAGTAGGGACTGGAGAGATGACTCAGTGGTTAAGAGCACTTACTGCTCTTCTAGAGGACTGGAGTTGGGTTCCTAGCAGTTCATAACTACCTGTAACGGCAGCTCCAGGGAGTGCTGCACCCTGGCCTCTGAGGGTCCCTCACATGTACATTCCCACATGAACACACACATACACAGAATTAAAGATACTGAAAATATTTTTTAAAAAAGAATCAGAAGAGTAGATAATTTTGATGCTTTATTTACTAGAATTGTATCTGATAAGTGTCAAGTGTTTTGTGGTGATTTGAATAAGAATGGCCTCCATAGGCTCATAGATACAAATGCATAGTCACCAGGGAGTGACACTATTTGAAAGGATTATAACGAGTAGGAGATGTGGCCTTGTTGGAGTAGGTGTATCACAGAGGGTGGGCTTTGAGGTTTTAGAAGCCCGTGCCAGGCCCAGTCTCTCTCTCCCGTCCCCCAGCCCCCAGCTTGTGGATCAGGATGTAGAGTTCTCAGCTACCTCTCCAGCACCATGTCTGCCTGCATGCTGCCATGTTCCCTGCCATGATGACAGTGGACTAAGCCTCTGAAACTGTAAGCAAGCCCCCAACTAAATGCTTTCCTTTATAAAAGTTGTCTTGGTCATGATGTCTCTTCACAGTAATAGAATAGTAACTAAGACAGTATTATAGTAAAAAAATAAATTTTACTTTTTAGAAATATACACAGAGCAATGGACGAAGACCCTTTGGTATTTCAGCCTTAATTGTAGGCTTTGATGATGACGGTATTCCAAGATTGTATCAGACAGATCCCTCTGGTACTTACCATGCTTGGAAGGTGAGTAATGAATTTGTTCATTTTTCATAGAAGTTTTTAGATAAATGCATTAATTTATTGCAAAATTGAAATAAATGTAAATATTTTTTATTGCTTTCAGGGACATGACAGAATTATGTTGCATTAAAATATTGACTATGACACAGACGATAGATTGTAGCTTCTCAGAAATGATGGTTTCGGATAGTAAAAGACCTTGGTTTAAACCAGTGATGGTGGTCATGCCTGTAATGCCAGCTTTTAGGAAGCTGGGGACAGATAATTGGTAGGAGTTCAAGGGTAGCCAGCGTTGCATAGTGAGTTTCAGGTCAGCCTGAGTGAGATTTTGTCTCAGAAAAACAAAACAACAAAACCCTAAAGAGATGAATTAAAACCACATTGAAGTTTGAGTTCTATTAACATTATCACACATGAGTATCACTGGACTCCATTCGTATTTATCCTTCCTTACCCTTCCTGTTTCTTCCCACCCCTAGTTAGCAACCCCACTTTCATGTTTGGGGGGCAGGGGAGTGTAACATTTGTCTTTCTGAGTCTGGTTTCCATAGTGAAATGTTTCCTTTGTCCACTATTGTTTTTAATATATATGTATTTTATTTATTCATTTTTATGTGTATGGATGTTTGTCTGCATGCATGTCTGTGTGCTCTATGCATGCCCAGTGCTCTCAGAGGCAGAAGAGGGCATCAGATCCTCTGCAAATGCTGTGAGCCATCATGTGGGCTCGCTCTTAACTTCGGAGTCATCTCTCCAATGCCACGTCCTCCATCCTAGGAGTCAGACAACCATAGCCTCTGACACGTATCATGTGTTAGTATACAGTAGTAATCTTCATACAGTAAGTAGAATTGCTTTTCTGTGTAAGTTAGTTATTCAGTACCCAACTACCGCCCTCCTCGATGGTGCGCTCATCAAACACAAAGGCCCAGAGACAGAGGTAGGAGTTTCCAGCAGTGAGTTTCCATAAACTGCCATGGATAAGAATACGACTACAACTACAGAATGTAATATGAGTGATTTGATCTCAATTATTAAAAGCTAAGTATTCAGGCTTTAAATAATTTCACATTGAGTTTATATTATAAGGACTTAAAGCCAAAGAAATGAATAGGGAAAACACTACCATGGTCTTTATTATCTGCATTAAGTAAATAATTTGATTGAGAGCAGAGTATTTGCCTAGTATGCATGGAGTCCTGGGTTTGATTCCCAGAACCAGCTATCTCAGCCCTCAGAAAATGGGGGCAGGAAGTCTAGAAGTTCAAGCTCATCCTCAGCTATGTCGTAAGAGAAACAGGTTAAGGTATAAGAGCTAGCAAGAAATAAGCCTAAGCTAAGGCCAAGCATTCATAACTAATAACAAGTCTCTGTGTCATGATTTGGGAGCTGGTTGGTGACACAAAAGAAAAAGCCTGCCTAACTGTTTTCTAACTCAGAGACCAGTAAAGCAGCAGAGTATAATCTCACAGCCAAAATAAGAGTGCTCCTATCAGCTGCACACCTTTCCATCTGCCTAGGTAAGCTAGTCATCAGTATAAGAGTGCTTCTATCAGCTGCACACCTTTCCATCTGCCTAGGTAAGCTAGTCGTCAGAAGCCATGGGTTTACCTATGAAAAATTCTGGTATTTCATCCTGCCAGTCAGAAATCTTTTGACCTGTACTTTCTTTTTTAAATTTTTATTACATTTATTTATTTATTTGTGTATACATGGGGTAAATATGTGGAGATTACAGGTCAGCCTTCAGGAGTCAGTTCTCACCTTCTATTTTCTGGGTCCTGAGGACCAAACTCAGGTTTTTCAGGCTTGGCAGCAAGTGCCTGTCCCTAAAGAGCCCTCTCACCGGCCCTTACTTGGTTTCTGTGTCTTCTAATCATTGTCCTAAACAAAAACCAGTGGTTATAGGGTCAGTCTTGAAATATTTCGGGAGCTTGCTCTCTTCTGTTTGCAGTTATCTTTCTATCATTACTGTCCATTCTAATATAACACAGAGTTTCAAGTGTGCATAAATGTTTTTCGTTTTAGTTTGTCTGATGTCTGAGGACATCCAGAAAAGATGTTTTGTCTCCCGTTAGTTAAGAAAATGACAGAATTTTCAAATTGTTTGAAACTTCACCAAAGATGTGGATTTGAAGTATACTCTTTTCTGGTGTCTACTAGAGTCCAATGTCAGTCTCAGCTCTAGTTCAGTGAGCTTATGTTCTCTAAAGAAACATTCTCCACACACACCTTGGGAACTTGTGCTCAGTATCAAACAAGACTTGATTTGGATTTATTAGAGTGACTTGCCGACTGTGGTCCAGGTAATCCAACAATGGCTGTCTATCAACAGAAAGTCCAAGCATCCAGTAGTTGTTCACTCTACAAGAATGGATGTCTCCACTGATCTTCAGTATATGCCAGGGTCCTGAGGAAGTAGGCTCTAGTACCAGTGAAAGGATAGATTTGCCAGCGAGAGTGAGGGCAAGCAGGCAAAGAGTAAGAGCTTCCTTCTTCCATGGCCTTTATATAGACTGCCACAAAAAGATGTGGCCCAGATGCCAAAAAGTGGGTCTTCGCACTTCAGATGATTCAATTTAGAAAAAAACCCTGACAGGTGTCCCCAGCCACTTGGGTTTTAGTTAATTCTAGATGTAGTCAAGTTGAGCAAAGTAGCTATTACAATGGTTGAAGTAACACATGGGTCTCCTCACTGATGCAGTGTCTTCTCTGGAGTATCCATGCCGTTGGGCCTAACCTGAGTCTGAACAGGAAGGAACAATCAGATATGTCCAGACTGCAAAATCATCTGCTCATGCTATTGAAAGACAGAATAAACACAGGGAGAACTTTCTAATTTAAAGGAATCAAAAAAGATGATTGTGAACCATAATTGTTGACAGCATTCTGGATGGGGAAAAATAGACTCAAAGGACATTTTGGAGAGATATATTAGATAACACTGTGACATTTCCTGGATGTGTTAGGTATAATGTCGTCAAATAGGACTATCTAGGCCTGGTAAGACGGCTCAGGAGGTAAAGATGCTTGCTGCCAAGTCTCATGATATGATCTAAGTTAAATTTACAGGACCCACCTGTTGGAAGAAAGCCAACTCCTTCAAGTTGTCCTCTGACCTCAACCCCCAACACAGATTCATACCCACACAATAAATAAATGAATGTAAATTTTTTAAAAGAATATTCTTTTGTTAATGTGGTAGATGCTGAGTTACATAGAGATAAAATGTGGTAGTATAACACAAATTGTGTGTGTGTGTGTGTGTGTGTGTAAATGGAGAAAAGCACAACACATATCTCAGTGTTAATAGTTCATGCATGGAAAGAATATACTGTTAACTGTTCATTATATGTTCCTGTTCATAAGCTTTGAAAACCGCCCCCCCAAACAAAAGAATGGGTGATGAAGAAGAAAGTGGCAATAGTCTTGTTTTTGTTTTTGGTGACTGTGAAGAGGAGCATAGAAACAGAATAGTGGCTGGTTGAGAATACAGATGCAAGGGAACCCTTCATGCAGCCTGTTTGGCAATGCTATGGGTTTCTTCAACAACAGGACCAAGGTCTATTCATCAAGACCTGTTCTGGGCACTGGGGGTAGAAGTCCCTAAAACAAAGCTGTTACATTCCAAGTATTAGAGAAGGGCAAGCCCATGTGGTGGTGTGTTAGGTGAGTTATGGACAACTCTATCCAGGGGCCTTGCTATGATGGAACTTTAAAACAGATGTGTATCAAGTCATTTCTATATACCAG
Source organism: Peromyscus eremicus (assembly GCF_949786415.1). Lineage (NCBI taxonomy): Eukaryota > Metazoa > Chordata > Mammalia > Rodentia > Cricetidae > Peromyscus > Peromyscus eremicus. The sequence goes on from NC_081435.1 coordinate 5,400,966, forward strand.
TTGCTGGGCCTTAGAAGTCTAAAGTATTTAACCAAATCAGATATAAAGTGCAGTTCTCAAAAATATGATCTGCAACCCCCTGGTCCAGGAGGTAATAGTGATTTTCATAGACCTCCCCAACTTAATGTTTATGTAACTGTGTGCAGCATTTTCCACTTCATCCCTGAACAAAGAGATCTGGTAGCCAGACATTCACCATGTCTGATCTCAGGACTGTTCCTGTGAGACTGTCAGCCCTCATGGGAATCCTGAGTTGAGGTCGATCTCTTTATCTCAGAAGATCTCTTCAGACCTATTGTGCCTAGTCCAGAACTGCAGGATAATGATAAGACTCATGAGAGAAAGGGTGTCTCAAAAGCTTGAGATATAGTATTATATCTCAAGTAATAGAGTATAAAACTATTGCACCTTCCATGGTTAGCAAGGAAACCCGAGTGTCATGAACAAAAAGATAATCTGGAAAAGAAGACCCGGATGGGTAGAATGGAAAATGAATCTGAATTGGGTGGGAGCCTTTCTGGGTGTGTCCCTTGCTGTCTGAAAGTCTGATGTCGCTCTGCTTGTATGTCACCGGTTTGACTGGCCACTCCAAGGAGAGGTTGCCAGCTCCAAATCACCCTGCCAGTCATCACGTTCAGTGTCCAGTGGGAGTTTTTATCTGGCGACAGCCAGCCATGCAGGGGTCTGTGGCCTCCATTAGCACGGCCTCCCACATAGCAGCCATGTGCAGTGCAGCAGAGGCATCCTACAACCTGGAGACTGGCATCAAGGAGAGACACAGGCTCAAAAGCAAGCCTGCGCCTATTGGTAGGGAATCCAGAAGCCCTGGAATTAAGAGTTCAGTCATGGTGTCTGCAAACAGTGGTAAATCACAGCTGCATGGATGGAACTGCCTCTGGGTCTGCACAATGTGGCCTGAACTTTGTGATTTCATGACACCAGCAGGGATGTTACATGTAAGGAGTACAAGTCCTTATCAGGGCTACCCCGCATTGTCTATCAAAGACCTTTTAGATCAGGATGACCACGAAGCTTGGCAAACTTACAACTAATTCTGTAGTTCAGGGGTAGGAGATAAATTTAGCGCAACCAATCCAAAGTGTATTGTTAAATGACTGTGCAACTACCTCCTGCTTCAAGAACAGATGGGTTCCATAACTGAGTCTCTTCAGGCCTGCAAGCTGACTCAGTCTAATACCTGGACGCTGTGGTGTCATATCAATCCAGAAATATTAACGATACCTTCACTGCCAGATGTAAATTAAAAGGGGGCGAGGGGGCTGTTCTGGGCAGTAAAGACAGAGGCATCTTGCAAATGTGACCAAGTGAACAGATATAACCAGCTCCATAGACTTAAAGAACAATATGCAGCAAGGCTAAGATTGCAGATGGCACCTTACTGCCCCTCTAGCTGAATAAGATATAGGCAGGAGAACCACGGAGCCCTTCAGTCACTAGCTGACTAATTAGATTCTGCCCCTGATGTCACCAATTGCAGGTTGAGGCCTCATCAATACTTGGAGAAGTCCCTGAGAGTTAGTTCCCCATTCCTATCCCTTTGATATTCTCAGTGCTTCCTCAGAATTTCTGTAAAAGGGCAAGATTGAACATCTGGAACCGAATAGAAAAATGCTAGGTCAGTGCTCATGTGATTGGCCCAGATCACTGTGTACTCCCACTTTCCTCCCCTTTGTATGTCTGAGGCTAGTTGGGCCTCTATGACCCACAGGGAAAACACATAACAACACTAAGATACAGTCCCCTTTTGATATGTGGCACATATGCCGATTCAGTGTGGTAAAGCTGCTGGTGCCTCAGCACCAGGCCTTAGCGCTCATCTTACTCTCCACCATCATGCATTTGCGGAGAGTAAATGAGCGAGTTTAGCTTACATATGAGTCACCTTCAGTGAAGTAGTAACTGCTGTTAACACTGCTGTAAAATCGTGGCTCTTCAGTGAAGTGGTAACTGCTATTAACACTGCTGTAAAATCGTGGCTCTTCAGTGAAGTGGTAACTGCTATTAACACTGCTGTAAAATCGTGGCTCCACGCACAGCACTTTAGCAGTTTGTGTGATGGAATGATCATGTAAGTACAGTGGAGTTGCTCTCAGAACAGTTAGCTTATTCTTCACTTCCACAGTGAAACAGCCCACAGTTAATGGAACTTCATGTGTGTCTGATAGAACAATAGACGACAATGGTTTTTATTCACATGTGGAATTTGACAGGACATGTTCTCAGGATTGAACAGACTGAGCCTGCTTTTTGCAGAAAGCATCAGATAGTATTTGTTACTAATGATACAATTAAAGATTTAAAGGAAAATTTGGAAAACATGTATTTATCACAATGCACCTGACAGTTTCTCATTATTTCTTTGATGATACTGTTGGTAAAATGGAGGAACATGATATTTGATATTTTAGAAATGCAATAGGTCAACAGTTAAAGTACCTGTATAATTCAGTGAGCCAATGTTTTCCAGGTGACCAAGGCACAGTATAAAAGATCCATTCAAAACAACCAATGACTGTTGACTACTCAGGGTAAAACTGATCATAGCACTATGAGCTGAGTCAAGAGAGTAAAAGATTTGAGCCTGGCCTGGACTGCATATAGAGTTCAGGCCAGCCTAGGGAGGTACCTTTCCAAAACACAAAGTAAAAACAAAAGCATAGCAATACTATCACCACCACCACCACCACCAAAATCCTTTTAGACAGGTTCTTTCTGTATAGTTCGTGCTGGCCTGGAACTCAAGTCTCAGCTCCTTGACTGATGAGGTTATAGGCATGCACTACTACAGCCTACCAAGAAAATTTAAATTTACTTTAAATAATAGTTAGCCAAGAGACTTTAGTGTAAACAGCTTAAAAGGTTTCCTTTTGTGGTTCTAGATTCCAACCTGTAATTAACTGTGAAAAAGCAACTACCTTGAGTGGAATATGAACACTGAGAAGGACATCAAAATTTCCTTTCCTAACATTTTTTTTTCTTGGCCCTTCTTTTTTTTTTTTTAGTTTATTTATTTATTATGTATACAGTGTTCTGTTTGTATGTATGTCTACACACCAGAAGAGGGCACCAGATCTCATTGCAGATGGTTGTGAGCCACCATGTGGTTGCTGGGAATTGAACTCTGGACCTCTGGAAGAGCAGTCAGTGCTCTTAACCTCTGAGCCGTCTCTCCAGCTCCCACTTTCCTAACACTTGAATGAAGCTATAATTCGACTAAAATAATAGCATAGCATTTCAAAACAGTGACTGTGAAAAACACAGAAAAATTCTACCTTTTAGTGTGAGTGTTTGTGTGTGTGTGCATTCAACTTTTTAAAAAAGATTTTTCTAAAAGATATATTCCTTTTTCTGTGTATAGGTGTTTTGCTTGCATGTCTGTCCGTGTGCATGTGCATGTCTGTCTGTGTGCATGTCTGATGCTGGGAGAGGGCGTCACATCCTTTGGAACTGGACTGCAGTTGGTTGTTCTGTTGTCATGTGGACGCTTGGAATGGAACCCATGTCCTCTGCTGAGCCATCTCCCTGGTCCTGAATTCTACTTTAAAAAATTGTTTTATTTTTAATTAAAATGTAATCACATCATTTTTTTGCTTTCCTCTCCTCCTTTCAACATTCCCTCCCTACCATTGCCCCCTCAAATTCATGGCCTCTTTTTTTTTTTATTTACACACACATACACACACACACACACACACACACACACACACACAACCTGCTGAGTCCATTTAATGTTGCTTGTATGTATATGTTTCAGGGTTAGCCACTTTGTACTGGATAACCAACTATAGGCTCATCCCTGGGGAAGACCAATCCTGCCTCTCTCAGCAGTCATTAACTGCCAGTCAGTCTTCACAGAAGTGGAGTGGCCCCTATGAGATCCTCGTCATCCTTGTTGGCACGTGCACATAGAAATTAAGGTCCCACTTTACAAATGTTACTTAACCTTAATTATCTCATCCTGGCTTCAAAACTAGTCACATTGTAAGGTTAGGACTTCAACTTATGAATCTGAGGGAACAGAATTCAAATTCTAGTTAATGTAAGTGTTATGTTTTACTTAAAATTGTATTTTCCAAAGTGAGGGTGGGGAGTAGGGGACAGGGAAGCTGTGTGAGGATTTTGTAAGAAAACAGCTGTCTGAAAGCAGTTTGTAATTCAAAGTCTCCAGAGCTTTGAGGCAAGTTTCTGTTGCTAAGCCACCTAGTCGGTGGTATGTTGTACTGGGAGACCAAACAGGCCAGTGCAACAAACAAATAATGGGCTTATTATTTTAAATGAATTTAATATATTAACATTGTTTCAGTGTTTATTTCTAATTATTGGGTTTGGATTTGATTTTATAGCATACTATTTACATGCTATGTAAATTAGCTTGGTGCTGTTTTGTGTCAAAGACTCAAGATGCACCAGTCAGAAACACGTGTTACAAGTGAAGTGAGGAACAGCGTTTCTGCATGGATTACCTTTGACCTCCAACCTCACAGGGTTAACAGAATGAAATCTGTTCAAGTCTTGGCAGCCCAGAAGCAGAACAGAGCCCTAACAGCAATGGGGCAGGGCAAGATACATCCCCCAAAGACAGCCCCACCCCCAGTGACCCTTTCTCAACCAGGATCTGCCTTCCACAACCCCACCACACCCCAGTAGTCTGCTCAGCTTTTAATCCATTAGTAGAATAAATCCTTCACCATGTCAGAGGTTCATGATCTGATTGTGTCTGTAAATGCCCTCATGTTCCCTTCAGAATATGCCCTATAGGTATTTCCTTCGGATTTATTAATCCAGTCAGGTTGACAAGATTAACTATCACAGGACTGTAACATGAATCTTAAAAGGTCTTATTAATAAAAAAAAAAAAAAAGCACCCAGAGCCAGATATTGGGGTGAAAGCTGAAAGATCAGAGAAAGAGAACAAGTCAGCCATGTTCTTACCTCTACGAAATCCTCAGCCTCAAAAGAGAGACTTCTTGTTTACTCATGCCTTATATACCTTTCTGTGCCCTGCCATCTTCCTTCCTTCCTAGTGCTGGGATTAAAGGTGTGTGCCACCAAGCCTGGTTCTGTTCCCAGTGTGGCCTTGAACTCACAGAGATCCAGACAGATCTCTGCCTCCAGAGTGATAGGATTAAAGGCATGTGCTATCACTGCCTGACCTCTATGTTTTGTCATCTGATCCCCAGGCAGGCTTTATTGGGGTACACAATATATCACCATATTCCCCCTTTTTTGTCTGAAATAATAAAAGAAGGTTATAACTAATATAAGAAAAACTATATAAGAAATACAATATATAGGCAAGAAATACATCAACAATGTCTAGTACATTTGCATTTGACAAATTCAGTGAAAATATTCCATTATCTATACTATTTTGGTGAGTCCATGATGTACCTAATTCACTTTCTATCCTAACTTGTATTACCAACCAAAAATATCTTTTGATGTCTTTCAAACTTATATACCTTACACTTCTTTAGTGAGTTTCTTTTCTGAATTTGATAACAAGGAAAACTATAACTATCTAGTCCTCTATCAGGGACTATGGGGGTCCAGCCCCTCGATAGTCCCCTCCCAGGGCCCGGGAAGAATCTACAACCAGCTGATAATTAATCTTTGATAAAAAGAAATGAATCTATGTACACGAAACTCCTTAGTTCATACACTTTATTATTCTGCTCTCATGTCTAGCTCCTTTCTTGCCTGATTTCTCTATATTTATCTACTGTCCCCTCTAGGTTCTATCTTAATTCCTTCATCTAGTTCTGTCCCTTCTAGGTTTTCATCTATCTAGTTCTTTCGCCTATCAGCTCCTCTCTCGTCTCCTTCTCTCTCATCTGGGTCTTCCTCATCTAGTTCTTCCCCATCTGGCTCTTCCTCATCTTCCATCTCGTTCCTCTAGTACTCTCTTCTAGCCCTTCAATCTACTTCTTCCCCATTTCAGTTTGTTCCTCTCAAGTTCTTACCCATCTAGTTCTTCCATTCTCTTTTCTCTTCTCTGTCCCCCCGTGCCTTGGAAGTCCTGGTATATATACACTTACAAGCAGTATTCCCTTAGCAGTGCAAAGCCAGGCTTCCAGGGTCAAATGGAGGGATGATAAGAATCACATTGAGAAGCAATAACCGTTAATTATTGTTTGCAACCCCAGGGTGGGGGAAAGTGTGCTCAGTCGCTAGGCAACCTGTGTACCACTAGATGCCTCTGGTGATAGTTAAAGGGAGATCTGGAACTGGAGGTAAGGTTTGGGAAAGGAGGAAATGAGGCTTAATTGGCACATCCGCCAGGCCTTCTCAAACAGGTAGCCTGGATGGTTAAGTCTGTTCTTAGAGAATACAGAGGTATCTCTGATAAAGTACTCTCCTCCATCTGGGGATGGACCTGGCCGGATGCTGCTAATGATGATAATTACAGGGAGGCTTGAACTGGAGTTCTGACTGAGCATAGCTGTCAGCGCAGAAGGTTATCCAAATATTCCTAGAAGTGGTTAGGTAAGGAGTTAGCGGTCTATAAAGTTAGTAAGGCTGTAAGAAAGGAGGATCTGAGCTGAATTGTGTAAAGCTATTACTTAACGTCCACCTGACCTAGGTGGTGTCTCCTTGTGGAATTTACCTTAAATCAGGAGACTTGCATGTGGACTGTTATTACTGCTAGTCCTTGAAAGTGGCCAAGGCAGATATCTGATTCCAGAGAAAGCCTTTCCTGAGGCTGTTCTCCAAATACCTGGAATGTGTATGTCCAGAGAGTGATCAGTCCACACTGTTAACCCTTCTTAGGGAAAAGTCAATTGGGAAAACTATGAAGGCACACATGATTTTCATAACAGAAGACAGCTGATATATAACAAGCCAAGTAACACCAAAAACTCCTTGGGATTTGGCTTCCTCTGGAGGAATTCCCTGATTCCTCCAGGTAGTGACTTTGCCATAACCAGCTGAGTTGTTATGATATATTCCTGCAGCCTGCAGCAGTCTTTAATTCCCTCAGAGACCTGAGAAGGGAAAAATATTAACTGAGTAATCAGTAATCAGGAAGTGCAAACACGTGACTTCCAAAAAATGAGAGAAATGACAGAAACAGCTGGCTGCCTGGACAGTCACCCAAGGTTCCTGTGACATTGGGGCATCCATCTTCAGCCCATAGGCCTAGCATATCTGACAGACTCATCTGTGAAGCAGGATTTTCTAAAGGGCCTTCCTACCTTGTCTTGGAAAAGTTTGGCAGTCCTTTATTTTGTGTCCTGCTTGTCCATTTTGGACAGCATACTGTCAGCAGTTGAGGCAAGGGCACTTTCTTACCTAGTGGCTAACTTTTACCACAGAGAAAGTAAATTTTGTATGGAGTTTCTTCAATGCCCTTCATTTTCTCTGAAGTAGTTTGGTGCTGCCAGGAACAGACATGTCTCATTGTCATAAAAAAAGAAAAAAAAACTGTGTTATTAAAATATCTTAAATGGCCGGGGGGGGGGGGGGGGCGGTGGTGGCGCACACCTTTAATCCCAGCACTCGGGAGGCAGAGGCAGGCAGATCTCTGTGAGTTTGAGGCCAGCCTGGGCTACAGAGTGAGTTCCAGGACAGGCTCCAAAGCTACACAGAGAAACCCTGTCTCAAAAAACCAAAAAACAAACAAACAAACAAAAATCCTAAATGCCATATTCTGCAGATCTCTGAAGATGACCTGTATATCTAAGATATATCTCTGATTGATCTTGAAAACATACCTAACCTTGGCTGTCCTGGAACTCACTTTTACAGACCAGGCTGGCCTTGAACTCATGGAGATCCACCTGCCTCTGTCCCCAGTGCTGGATTAAAGACGTGCACCACCACTACCTGGGTCCCCTCTCCCTTTTACTCCCTATTGTAACCTTATATTGGTTTACTTCCTCTTGTCTTTGGAGTTTTAACTCAGATAGTCTTCTTTAGTTAGAAAGAACTTATGAACTTACTATTAAGGTAATTTGTCTAGGTCAAAACATTGGTAAACTTGAAATAAGAGTGATGTCACCAAGCCGGGCGGTGGTGGTGCACGCCTTTAATCCCAGCACTCGGGAGGCAGAGCCAGGTGGATCTCTGTGAGTTCGAGGCCAGCCTTGGCTACCAAGTGAGTCCCAAGAAAGGCGCAAAGCTACACAGAGAAACCCTGTCTCGAAAAACCAAAAAAAAAAAAAAAAAAAAAGAGTGATGTCACCATTATAGATTATTTACATAATAACAAATGAATCTGAAATGTTTGTCAAGTTTTCACTTTGTGATTCTATTATTTATTTATTTACTTATTTATTTATTTTGGGTTTTATTCAAGACAGGGTTTCTCTCTGTAGCCCTGGCTGTCCTGGAATATATTTATTTATTCTTATTTTTATTTATTTATTTAGGTTATCAAGTTTTCACTTTGTGCTTCTATTATTGAACACTGGAGTAAACCTGAAAAGTGTGAACATATATGGTAACAATAAACCCACTTGTATTAATAATTTTGTTTTAATTTTTCAAGGCAAATGCAATAGGCCGGAGTGCTAAAACTGTCCGGGAATTTCTAGAAAAGAATTACACAGAAGATGCAATTTCTAATGACAACGAAGCTATCAAACTCGCAATCAAAGCTCTGCTGGAAGTAAGTGACCTTGTAAGGTATGTTCTGAGAATATGGCTATGGTTTCCTTACCCCTTTGTTCACCAATACACATTTTTCAGAGGTAGGTGGTGGTTGTTTATACATAGTGTTGAAGAATCAAACCAGGGCCACACACACATACCAGGCACACACTCTACTACTGAGCTGTGCCCAAGCCAGCTGAAAAGGTTCTTATGTGTCCTTGTTCTACACTAGGTTGTCCAGTCTGGTGGGAAGAACATTGAACTGGCTATAATAAGAAGAGATGAACCTTTGAAGGTAAATTATTGACCAAAGTAGAAATATTACTAGCATAGCTTGACAGAAGTTAAAATGCTGATGGTACCCGTGAATTGCCATTGCAAGCACAATGATTTCTGTTGGGGCTGAGTTGCTATCTCTTGCCTATTGCAAGCAGGTGCTTACTTCCTGTCTTTGTGAAGACTTAGAGGGGATGAGCACTCCATATAGATCTGCCCATTTAGTATCCATGCCTGTAAGTAGGAACCATTACAGTCTGCCCACCCAGAGAGCAGTTGCTTTTCTTGTTACCTCCACTATGTAAGAGAACCTCCACTTTTTCTGATCACTGTCGTAGCCAAGGTTTCTCTGGTCCTGCCCAGCCCCTCGGTCTGGATGGATCTTTCCCACCCCATGATCCCATAGCTGCTTATAAAATAATTACTTTAAGGCTTAATATTAATTACAAACTGTATGGCCCATGGCTCAGGCTTCTTGCTAGCTAGCTCTTACAACTTAACTCAACCCATTCCTATTAATCTATGTTTTGCCATGTGGCTTCCTGGTATTACCTGTTCTCTCACATCTTGCTTCTCCTGGTGGCAGCTTGCAGCATCTGCCCTGACCCCGCCTTTCTTCTCTCTCTCCATCCCTCTTGGATTTCCTGCCTGGCTCCATTCTGTCCTGGCACAGGCCAGTGCAGCTTTATTTGTTAACCAATGAGAGCAACATATATTCACAGCACATTTCCCACAACACACTGTTGTTTTATCCTTTGTTCTGAGGGTCTAACCCAAGGCTTTGTGCATAAGTGCTGTACTACTACTGAGCTACATACCTTGGTCCTGTGTGGTGTTTTTTTTTTTTTTTTCAATCTGCTGTCTCTACATTTCACTTGAAATGCCTTGAGCCCCTCTCACATTTTCATTTTAATCCCTAGAATCATAACCTTTTCATGTTTCTTGGTAACAAGTCCTAACACTGCTTGTATGTCTTTCTTTAAGCATTATGAGTTAAACTCGGAACAACTTGTCAGATCATTATGCTAGAGGACTCAGTGGCTAAAGAGCACTTGTTATGTGGTTTCCTGTTGTCCCTGAGGTAGAATTGTTAGCTATCTATTTTGCCAATAGTTCTCTATATAGATTGTACAAAAATATGGGAAACTCAACTATGCTTAGAAGATTAATTTTATGTATACTTTGCTTTGGGTTTAAGGACAGTATTTTCAGAAGAAATGTGTGTCAAATACAGTAATGTGTGGAACAATGAGGGTGTGTGTTTTACCACTGTTCCAACAGCTGGGACAAGATAATAGGACAGCAGCAAAGTTCAATAAATAAAAGGAATGGGGACAGAACTTGGTCTGCCCCCTGCATAGCCCCACAGGAAAAAAAACAGAGTGTAAACACAGGTTATAGAGATGCTTGGTGGGCTCGTTTTCACCTTTTCTCACAACGCATTTAGAGATACACCAAGACCAGAGGGACCCTGAAGCCACAAAACTCAGGATTATTTCTTTAGCTATGTCACTGTATACCTTCTGGGATAGACATACATATACAAGCTATGCATATCTTCTTGATGAGTGGTAGAAGGGTACATTTACTGGAAGAAAACTTATAGTACAGTTCCTTGTAACATTTCAGAATAAGCTACATAGTGAGTAGAGCACTTGGAACTTAGTAAACCTGAGTCTACACTCCAGCATATCAATTTTTTCACAGTATGACCTTGAGCAAATTGCCCTCATCATTAGTTTTCAGTTTTCTTATATACAAAATGAGGCTTGTAATTACTCTATCCAAAAACGTTGTGTAGCCTAGCATGCCTGTCATACTGGCATTAGGAAGGCCAAAGCAGAGGATCACAAGTTCCAGGTAAGCCATGGCTATATAGCAAGATCTTCCCCCTCAAGGAAGCACAGGGCAGGCATAATTTTAATCCTGGCACTCAGAAGGCAGAGGCAGGCAGATCTCTGTGAGTTCAATGCCAGCCTGATTTACATAGTGAGATCCAGGCCAGTTAGGGCTACAGAGTGAGAACCTGACTCCAACAACAACAACAACAACAACAACAAACACTATTAGCAAATGAAGTATTAGCGTGCTACAAAGTAGATTCTCACTGAATGGTACTCATTTCAATGAGTATCATTAAACAATAAGGAAAGATAATACGTCTACATTTGTGTTCTTATACACTGGTAGAAAATATTAGCATTTGGTTCTTGGCCTGCTGATCCAGTCTTCTGTAATGTCTAGATAAAGAAGCAAGATCCAAGCAAAAATGTAGATCAAAAAGACAGTTAACAGGGGAAATAAAGGAATAATAGTAAACAAATGGAAAAAATGTTTTTACTAAAAAGAATGAAAAACCCACAAAATATTTCTTACAAGCAATGTCAACAGTTTTTAAAGGTGGAATTCAGAAAGTAAGCTTTTTCTGAATTCCACTTTCTAATAAGCGAAGCAAAACTGAGAGAAACCTTGGTGCTGACATGAAGATGATGATGTAAAGCACGTTCTAGAAGTCTTGGACACACTGGAGGAAGGTTGTAATGCCAACATTAGAGGTGAGGCAAGAGATTAGTCAGAAGCTGCAAATAGGAGAGCTGTACAGCTTTAAGGGAAACAGGTCACAGACTCTCCTTCTCCACCCCAGGGATTCAGGTGACTTAATCGGGGACTATAAAATTACTGTTAGCTTATGTTCGTTGGGGAGGCCTTAATAGAATTATCATAGACTCAGTGGCTTAAACAATAAACACTTATTTCTCTCAGCCCTGAAATTCTGAGATCAAGTCATGGTCAGCTTCTAGAAAGGGCTGTCCTTTTGTGTCCTTACTGCTATGTGTACACACATGCGCTTATACTGTCTGTCTGTCTGTCCTCCCTCCATCCCATAATCTGTGCTTGAACTCCTCCTTTAGCTCCTCACATATACCCTAGAACGGGAATTAGAGACAGGACAGGAAATGGCAGCAAGTTATGACACTCAAGGACCTTACATTTCAAAGGTTCCATTGCTTTCCAACACAGCAACACCAGCTTGGCACCAAATACCCCAAATACATGGTCCTTGGGGGACCTTCCACTCTAACCATAGCAATAGCTAAACTGTATAAGAGCAGCACTCAGAAGGATGAAGTCATTTACTCAGAAACAAGCCTTGCATCTGGAGTGACAATTCATGTACAGGATGTCTAACTAAGTGCCTCGTCCGGCCCTGCAGTGATACCGGATGTCACAGACCTGATTTCACCTCAGTAGTATGAGTGCTTTGCTTTGTAGTGTTTGAGGCATTTTGTTGCATTTCTGAAGTTATACAATACAAAGCTACAGATAGAAAATACTCAAGTATTGTTATAACTGAAAAATATTTGTTTTCTTTTTTCAGATGTTTAGTGCCAAAGAAATTGAATTGCAGGTAACTGAAATAGAAAAAGAAAAAGAGGAAGCAGAGAAGAAAAAATCAAAGAAGACAACCTAGTTCTTAGGTCTGGAAGCTAAAGTTTTTTGCAGATTAGAATTTATTCCTGAGGTTTTAGAAGGAATAAGTGAATTGAAACAAACCATGAGTTTTTCTATGTTCATCTTCAAGAATGTCAGGTTTGAAGTTGTCTTCAAACATAGGTTAATGTTCTTTGAAATTCCTCAGTTTCACACGAGCCTCAGACTGTATTGTGAAACTCGCCCAGTATGTTGCTTTTTGGCGTACAAGCAAATTCTAGAAAAGATGATTTTAAAAGTTGGTAATATTTTGAAGTTTGTGTCATCTTCCTTAACTGTTAGCTAAGGAGCTAATCATCTCAAAATAAACTGAATACAAACCTGAGATGCATTCCTTGATGAGTGGTAAGAATGTCAATGTGTTGGTGAAGTGTCAACAATTGGAGGAAAATCCATATGTGCTGACTCAGGAGGCTGAGGCAGGAGGATTTCACGTTAGTGTGATAGATGCTAAGAATATAGTGACAAGAATAAACTCAGTTTGTTGGCTTTTATTTTTTTTAAGACAGGGTCTTATTTAACCCAGGCTGGCCTCTAACACTCTGTGTAGCCAGAGGATGACCTTGAACTCCTGATTCTCCTGTCTCCACCTCCCAAGTGATTAGAGGTGTGGTACCAACATGCCTAGGGAGAATTAGTTTTTATCTGTATTGCTATATAATAGGAAGATGAGCATTAAACCACAATGATTTTCATTTGAGATTAGTGTTATGAAACTCTTTGTATCTGCCTTCTTTTCTAATTTAGAGTCTATAGGAGCTTTAAGGCTGGGTTCTAGATCATACTCATCTTTGTTCTGACAGCTTGCCTATGGTGTGACTTAATAAATGCTTGTAAAGTTGTTAACTTATGGATTGACTCCTTTAAAGGGCTGGGCATTAGGAGAAAAGGGTGGACTAATCACCCTGCCTAATTACTTGTCAAGAACTCAATTTGTTCATCTCTTTGGCACATAATGAGAAGATCTCAGAGTTAGTGAAAAATATATACAAAGATACACACATATGTATATATGTATACACACATACAAGGTGGATTCTTAAGTCAAAATAGGCACACTTCCAGGAGTGGGAGACATTATTATATAGAAGTATGTGGTCCTAAGAAAACTGAAGGCACAGGGATTTGAAATGGCCTTCATCTACTGTTCATCCCATTGGATACATGCTGAGCAAATAGGGAAATGGACAAGATCTGATCCTTGTCCAGAAGAGAGCATAATGTCAAATAGTTGAACCCATTCTTACAAATTTATGAATGCTAAAAGTCTTACTTCCTTTACAACCTGTGAATTTAAAAAGACTGTTGCTAATGGTTTTGGTATTTTTAAAAAATCTTCTATAATAAATGTAGCATACAATACCAGATCTTCAAAAAGGAAATGAAACATTTTATGTCTTTATGAACAAAAGAAAGAGATTAAACAGGAAAAGTATAAATAAGAAATTACAGTTTATTTATAAGGTAGCAATCTTTTACAGGAAAAAGGAGTGATACAGTACAGCTCTATGGATCAGCATGAAAGACTCTTAGAAACATACAATTGCAAACAGCACTGTGTTTGGATAATTGGTCTTCAGCTAGTGACACTGTTTTGCAAAGTTGGAATTGTTGGGGGAGAGCCTTGCTGGAGTAAGGTCACCCCTTTTGGATTGGAAATGTTTATTCTATGCCTTTGTTTATTGGAACTATGTAACTTGGTTTGTATTGTTCAGGGTGTCACAGGTAAGAGATCATGAATCTTACAAGAGAGTCTGCACTTAAACCTTTGAACAGTGTTGGAACTGTGTCTTAGTTAAGGTTTCCATTGCTGTGATGAAACATCATGACTAAAAAGCAGTTTTTGGATGTCAACTTGACACAAGCTAGACTCATCAGAGGGAGTCTCAGTTGAGGAAATGCCTCCCTGAGATTCCACTTCAAGGCATTTTCTCAGTGATCAGTGGGGGAGGGCCCAGCCACAGTGGGTGGTGGCATCCCTGGGCAGTTGGTCCTGAGATGTGTAAGAGAGCAGGCCAGGGTAAGCAAGCCAATAAGCAGCACCAGTCCATGGTCTCTGCATCAGCTCCTACCTCCAGGTTCCTGCCCTGCTTGAGTTCCTGCCTGACTCTTCAGTGATGATCAGCAATGTTGAAGTTTAAGCCAAATAAACACTTTCCTCCCAACTTGCTTTTTTGGTTATGTTGTTTCATCAAAGCAACAGAAACCCTAAGAAACCATGTTTAAGGCAGTGCTTGCATCCCCCCATCCTAATACTACCCAGCTAATTTGTAAAATACACATGCTTGCTGGTGCACTATATCCATTAGAATTCTAAGTTCTGTGTCATTTTATTTACTGGTAGATGGCTAGTGCCTAGTACATAAGGAGATACTTAGTAAAACCTCAGTGAATACCACAAACCTATTATTTGTACTAAAACTTGAAAATCCAAAAGCAAATGCCAGTTCTTTCCAGTCTTTTTGATTACAAAGTAATGTGGCTGGGTGTGGAGATGCACATCCCAGCACTCCAGAGGCAGAGGCAGGAGGATCTCTCTGAGTTCAAGGTCAGCTTAGTCTACAAAGAAAGCGTCAGGACAACTATGGCTATATACTGTCTCAAAACAAACAATAAAAAAGATAAATAAAATCACTGGCTAAAATTTGTTTACTCATTGTAGCTTAAGACTTTATTTATTAAAAATGAGAAAAACAATGGTAAAACAGTTTTACATGTTCTCAAAATGATAAGTATGATGGTTAAGCTTGATTGCCATCTTAACTGGACCAAGAAACACCTAGTAAAGCACTTTTCTCAGAGTGTCTTAGAGGTTGTTTCTAGAGACTATTTGAATAGTCTCTCTCAGTGTGAGTGGCACCATTCACTAGACTGGGAATCTGCATGGAACCAAGTGTGGAAGAAGGCAGAAGCCTGTTATCACATGCCAGACCCCATTTCTGAGCAAAGGCTTCTATTGCTGTTGCCATTATGTGGAATTATACCCTGTCTGCAGCCTCAGTTGTAGACTAACACCAACAATGCAGGGAGTTTCCTAATTTCAATCTTGGACTGGGACTGAATCATTGCCCCCACCCCAGATTTATTTATGTGTATTGAGTGTTTTTCCTGCATGGCTGTATATGCACTACATTTATGCCTGGTGCCAGTGGAGAGCATAAGATCCCTTAGAATTCGAGTTACAGATGGCTATGGGTGTTGGGAACCCAACTTAGGTCCTTTACAAGAGCAGTAAGTGCTTAGCCCTATCTTCAGACTCCAATCTCCTCCTTTTTGAGGCTTCAATCTTATATTGAGCCGCTTTGTCTACCTGACTCTCCAGCATGCAGATAGATATTGTGGCCATTCAGTTTCCAATCACATAAGTCATAGTTTTGTTCCTCTAGAAAATCCTCAGTAATCTGTTTATTTGGTGAATTATAGTTCTTGTCTTTGAGCTTTATATAAACATGGGTGAGATTGTGCATGTAAGGTTTCCCATACTGCACTAGCAATTCAGGGACAATTCAAGGCCACCTAATTCAGGCATGGTTCTTGAATTTTGATGACTGTGCTGTTTCACTATGCTAGTTTCAATTGAGATATTTTGTTTCTAAGAAAGATTTACTTGGGTGGTGTCCAGTAAGGATTCAGGGAATAAAGGCTGTGTGCTCTAGGGAAGGAGTCCAGAACTGGGAACAGCATCGTCATTTTACGTCTTAGCAGTCAGCAGTCTCAAACATGAGAATGCAAAGCTTTTTTGATGTATTTCTTTAAGATTGATCCTCATTTTATGTGTAAGGGTGTTTTTCCTACATGTATGTCTCTGCACCACGTGTGCAATGCTCCTGGAGTCCAGAAGAGGGTGTTGGAATCCCTGGAACTGGAGTTACAGATGACTGTGAAAAACTGTAAAGGCTTACAGTTGAACCTGGGTCCTCTGAAGAGCAGCCCATGATCCTAACTGCTGAGCCACCTCTCTAGCCCGGCCTTTTGGATCTTAACAGTGGTGTGATTTGTAACAGTAACAGGGTGGGCCACTGTCCACTCATCTGTTCTGTCAGTGGTGTTATTTCTAACAGTAATAGGATGGGCCACTGTCCATTCATCTGTACTGTCTTTACACTCTGACTTTCTTAGTCTCGTTTTCTTTAACTTACTGCTTTTGCCAAAACATTTTATTTAAAAAAATGGTGAATCAGTAAATATATGACTTTTCAATTCTCTGTGTAGTAAATGAGAACAACACATCACAGTAAGAAGACAAGTTTGAAGAGAAGCATTTGTGTAATTGTTTGAATTCTCAGTTGGGTTAAGTACTTTTTTTTTTTTTTTTTTTTTTTTTTGGTTTTTCGAGACAGGGTTTCTCTGTGTAGCTTTGCGCCTTTCCTGGGACTCACTTGGTAGCCCAGGCTGGCCTCGATCCGCCTGGCTCTGCCTCCCGAGTGCTGGGATTAAAGGCGTGCACCACCACCGCCTGGCGGGTTAAGTACTTTTTAATGAACCACCATTAAAGACAAACTATTATTTTCTGTCTTAAATATTTAGCAAACACTTTTTCAAATGACAATGATGATTTGTTTCTTCAAGAAGAACAACTGACCTTGTTTATTAGCAATGACCAGAATTTCAAGGAATCGAGGGTCTAGTGATGCTGGCTGGTAGTCCTAGCAGCTATCCAGGAGGCCGAGGTAGAAAGGATTCCCAAGCTTAAGGCCAACGTGGACTACACAGTGAGTTCAAGACCAGCCCGGTAAACTCTGCAAGACCTTGTCTCAAGAAGGAAAGAGGGATGGGGATGACATCAGGTGGTAGAGTGCTAGCTTTGTGTGCACCAAGTCCTGGGTTTAGTCCCCAGCATTACATTACATTAATGACATGGTGGCACATGTCCATATTCTTAGCACTCGTGAGATGGAGGCAAGAAGATAGAAATTCAAGGTTATCCCCAGCTACACACCTAGTTTGAGACCAGTCCAGGCTACCTTCAGTCTTTCTCAAATACGTGTGTGTGTGTGTGTGTGTGTGTGTGTGTGTGTGTGTGTGTGTGTGTGTGTGTACATATATTTGGGCTGGAGAAATGGCTTAGCAGTTAAGAGAACTTACCATTCTCCCAAGGGCCTGGGTTGTATTCACAGCACCCACATTGTAGCTCACAACCATCTGTAACTCTAGCTTCAGGGGATCCAACACCCTCTTCTGGCCTACATGGCACCAAGGCATTCACGTGGTATAGAGACATGCAGGCAAAACACCTATATACATAATATATATTATCACATGATACATACATGAATGTATATGCTATATTATATGTTACACATATGAGTATATATTCCTGTACACATGTAAGATTTCAGGCAAAAATTAGAATTTTGTAACACACACACACACACACACATTGAGATCAGCACCTTTTGCAGTAAGGCTAATCTTCTGAATTCTAGTCAGTGACTCCTTTTCACAGCAAGGCTCCAATTAGTTATTCTACATAGCAAACAGGAGCAAAAGGAGTTATCCTGTGCTGGGACACTATTCAATGAGATCACTAGAATCCATAAGGGCAAGGATAGAGTTCACACAAATTAAATTTTCCAGAGTCTGGTTTTGTCTCGCCTCATGATATTTGAGCCTGTAATCACCTCTGCTGCTTTAACAATAGGTAATGTTCGAAGTCCATGTCTGCACTAGTTCTTCTGTAAACTTAGAGTCTTGTAAAACAGGATCTTGGTAAGTGAGGGGCTGATGTCTGGGACAATGAATACCATCAAGAGCTGTCTACTTTCTGCCCTCCGGTGGTTCTCCCATTGTGTTGTAAGCCTGTATTTAAGACCTCCTCCCTCCTTCAATAAACAGCATTCAGCATTAAATAAATAAATAAATAAATAAATAAATAAATAAATAAATAAATAAATAAGAAAGAAAGGAAAGAAAGAAAGGAAGGAAGGAAGGAAGGAAGAAAGAAAAAGCTGTCTACTGCTCTGACTAGTAATCCTTAATGAACTCAGTTTAATCATCTAGATGAGTTTGTGTGAGTCATTCTTTGGGATGTTGGTATTATTTCAGTGTAAAGGCTACTGTTACTGTTTACTCTCATATCTCCCCAAGAAAGACACATAACACTCAATGTTCCAGCAGGGTCTTGGCAGACCCAAGGATGAGACAGAGTGGATAAACTGCAGAAATCCTGAGATGGCCATCCTCCTCTGTGTGGTTTGGATCAACATGCCTCCTAGATTAATTTTGTCAGCAGAGTGAATATGAAATGTGCCCTAAACACCTAAGGCTATTGATAAGTATCTTTGAATCCCTGGCAGTAGGTTTCTCCACCACCTGCTGGCATGGGGGAGTTGGTAGTCAGTGGGCTAATGCTCAGCAGGAGGTGTAGGTGAAGAAGCAGTTGGTTAACTGTCATCCTAGAGGCCTCAGGGATCTGTTTCTTGAGGAAGTGGAGAAAGCAAGTTGCTAGGGGAAAAAATAGGCTGTTATCACCGGCCCTATGTATGGGGAGAGAGGAGATTGCCAGTAGGAATGGAGATGTGCCCTGGTTATACTGACGAAGATGAATGAGCCAGGCAGAAGAGCAGTCAGGCCTTTCATTGGGATGAAAGACTCCCTGACGGCAGTCTTCCCTCAGGAGAGACCCTCGCCCAAGGAGCACACCGAGACCACGAATCAGATGCAAACAGCAAGAGGCTTTATTCCGGAACACGGGTACCCGGGGCGACACAGTCTCTCAAGAAGCTCAAGTGACTGGCGCGCCCACGGGCTGGAGCAGGGGGTTTTTATAGGGTCGGGCACGGGTACAGAAACAAGAAGCCTGGTTACCGGGTTCTGATTGGGTGATGCAAATGAGGCCAGTTCTGATTGGATGAGGCCAGGTTCAAACCCAGGTCAGCTCGTGGTTTCTCCCCGAGCTTCTGTCTAGGGTACAGGGGGTTTTCCCGACCTTTTTCTGACCTTTTAGTTCCTCGCTCTGGGGCTAGGTGGCTGACTGAACTCCTCGGTACCTCTCAGGCCTTTTTTTCCAAAAGCAACTGAGCTAAGCTATGTTAGGCAGGGAGGCTGGGTGTCTTTCAGGGACAATTTGGAAAACCAGAGGGTGGAGGGTCCCAGTTGCTGGAGAGACCATCTATCCTGGATAGGTGCCTGCTTGAGCCCGGAGAGATGGTACCAGCACTGATGTCCCAGGAGCTTAGGGGGATGGCACATTATCAGGGGATAATGTGATCCAGGAGGACCTGAGCCGTCACATCCGCTGTTTCCCTGGAGGTGGGGAGTGCCTCCATCCATCCTGTAAAAATGTCAATAAGAGTTAAGAGATAACAAAGCTTTTTATGAGTGGGCATGTGGGTGAAGTCAACTCGCCAGTACTCACCTGGTTGGTGTCCTTGGAACTGGTGCAGGGTCTGGCATATCTGGAGGGCCTTCTGTGGGTAGGCCTTGGCACATATCTGGTGGGAGGAGTGGACCTGTAAAATATGGGCTCAAAGATGGGTGGGTCAAAGAGGGGCTCTAGAGACTGATGTTAGTTTCCACCAGGACAGATTCCTTGATACAGCAGCAGAACTCTTTCCCCGGGAACCTGCAGGTGCCTGTAAACAGTTGGAACAGATGTATACCTTGGTGTCATAGCAAAGGCTATGTCTTTGGGTTAAAACATTTTTCCTAAGGCCTAGTTTTAGCCTGATGAAACACACCTTTAAGTCTGTCCATAGAAGACAGCCAGAGGATATTTACTGAACAAAAGAGGTTGAGCAAGCGAAGGAGGGGGAGTGAGGGAGACTGAGGAGCAGGGAGGAGGAACAGAGTTGATCACGCCTGCAGGCATCCATACCCGCTTTAATGCTAACCTGTTTCAGAAGGGGAGCAGTTGGCATTTCAGCAGGGGTTTGCCATATGTGACTGGAGGACAATACAGTAGTGCTGAGAAAGCCTCTATATAGTCCTAAAAGCTAGGACAGTAAAGTCCACAGAAATGTAAGAACTTCGGAAAACTGTCTGTAGTCAGTGCTCTATCAGTTTATCAAAACTTCAGTTTTCAGTGCTAAAATTCTGAAGCCTGTTTATCCTTCACTATGAAGCCTGTGAACAAGGCAAACCTTCTGTATTTTTAACAGGAAACTTAACTAATGAACTAATGAGCTACCAAGGTGGTTGTAGCCTTGGGGGTCGAGGAAGAGCTGTTAGACTGGTAAATCTGTCAGTACCCTAGTCATCAAACACCATCAGATCTGAGAAGGATGGATTTTACCTGAGTAAGCAGAAGTGACAGGAGCTTACTGGCTATCCAGGCAGCTACACCAAGTTCACCCATGGTTGTTGGGTCCCAAGGCAGTGCCAGTCTTCAGCTGCCATGCCCAGAAGATCTGATAGACTTTCCTGTGGAGTAGGAATTTGGGGAGAGTGGTCTACCTTGTCTTGGCAAAGTGGGCCAATCAATTCCCCAATGTCCTGCTTGTCCACAGTCTGGACTGGGTCTTGGCAGCAGTCAAGGTACAAAGCAGTTTTCCACTCCATGCCTGGCTTTGCTACATTTAAAGCAAGCTCCAGGTGGAAGTTCTTCTGCGGCCACCCATCTTCCTTGGAGGAGATAGAGAGGTGCTGCCAGGAGCTGGCATGTCTCTATTTTTTATTTAAATGCTATGTTCTGAGGTCTCAGAAGTGTTTGAGGATCAGGGAATTATTATCTGTTAGGTATAAGCAGTTTAGTATCTCTAGAAGGCAAAACCCAGTTTTTACAGTGTAAATAATTTAGTGTTTCTAAAATCAATACCAAGGGGATTACTCTTGCCAGCAAGATATGTCCCTGTACATGAATGTGTGGAGGCACAGCTTTAATCCCTCAGTAAACCAGCATTGTTTCATGAACCTTCTTGTTAGGGCAGGGCAGGAATTACTATATAGGAATCCATCCTAATCCAAAATATCTTGGAGACCTGTTGTCTCTCAGTGGACCCACTCCATGTGGTCACCTTTATTCAAGATGGCAGTGAAGTCATATGACCTCCCTCTTCTTCGTCCTTAGTCAAAATGGTGGCTGTCCATGTGCTGTACTTAATTAAGGTGGTGGCAGACCACATGCTGTCTTTCAGAGCAGTTCTAATGTGGGGTTACCAGTTTTAACTTAATTTTTTAATAGCAATAGTTGATACACACAACACATACACGCAGGCATCCAAAACCAGTCAGAAACAAGCATGCAATGGCCACATTTCCATCCATACAAACAAAATAAACAGGACTTTTCTAATAGAAAGAGAAACAAAACTTTTTGTGGTAAACCATATCAGATGACCAACTTAAAAATCCTGAAATAAGAGTTTACAGTGTAAAGCAGCATGTAAGAAACCACAGGAATAAAAGATTTCTTAGGAGTGAGGAAGTAGAGCCATAGAAACCCTGGAATGTGGGTCTCCAGGCCCAAAGAGCCAGAGCCATGTGGAGAAAACAGCTGGCTGGAGCTTAAGCTGTGAGTCTCCTAGGCTGTTGGGAGCGGGGAGTAAACCGTCACGTGCTGGGTGTGAAGTAGCAGTTGTCTCCGGTTTTCATTTACACATTGTAACAAACAGAAGAACGACATTTGCGCAGTTTAGGGTGGGAGAGCAGGGAGGAACAGGGAGAAGTATCTATTGCAGGAAGAATCCTCGCTCTGCCAGACCAAACGCCAGGGAAACCTGGTGAGCAAAGTCAAAGTGGGCACCTTTGGTGGGCCCTGCCAAGGTGTGCCAGGGAGAGAAAAGAGCAGGAACAGTGCAGCGGGGGAACTGGGAGAGGGACTGAGTGAAAGGTCATCTTGGCTTGAAGGCATGAGAGCAGGTAGACAAACAGGGAATGGAGAGGTGGGGGCGGGGGAGGGGGGACAGAGACACAGACAAATAGTGAAAAGGGGAGGAGCGGGAATGCAAAACTTCTAACCCTGGATGAGGGAGCTCAAGCCAACGTATGGTGTGAGACAGCCCCAATTTGGATAAATTTTGTAGGAGACACCCCAAGGGTGTCTGGGGATCAAACTTGGCCTTTTTCCGGAGACTGAAGGGTACAGAACCGCATCCAGATCTATAAACCTACATCTGGGAGTGGTGTGGGGATTGCCTCTGTGCAGAACGTCTGCTGTGCAGGGGAACCCCAAGGGGCAGGGGCTGTCCCTGCTCCTGAAGCGGTCTGGAGTTACCTGGTGCTGCAGCTACCCAGAAGGTAACCCAGAAGCCTTTGACTCAGAGGGGGTCGAAGACTTGGAAGAGATCCTGGATTCCTTATAGGCCGTTGGTTTGGAAGTGATTGACTTACTGAGCAAAAGTCGGTCTGGTGTTGTGTTGATACATTGTGTACCATAATAAACTTGGCTGTGGATCAGACGACAGCGCTAGCCACTAGATTAAACATAGAGGTCAGGCAGTGATGGCACATACCTTGAATCCCAGCACTTGAGATCTCATGCCTTTGCTTGGGAAGCACACATGCCTTTAATCCCAGGAAGTAATATGGCAGAGCAGAAAGGTATATAAGGTGTGAGGAAACAGGAACTCACTCTCTTTAGACTGAGGATTTCATAGAGGTAAGAACTAGTGGCTGGCTGTTCTGCTTCTCTGATCTTTCAGCTTTCACCCTGATATCTGGCTCTGAGGTTTTTATTAAAAGACCATGTAGATTTGAACAACATGGTGTGGCCGAGGTGGGGTGGAAGGGAGAGTGGCTTCCCACATTGCCAGAGGACCAGCAGGGAATGCATCCATGTGGCTGGCAACCGGTGGGGGAGGCCCAACTTTTCCTGGGTTTTGGCACCAGATAGAAAGTGTTCTTGAATCTCTGGTAGTAGGTTTCTCTGCTGATGCAGGAAGCAAAATTGAGCCAAATTAAAAGCAAAGGACCAAGTTTTAATCTGAGCAAAGCACTCCCAGGTGATTTCAGGGGAAGGAAGGAGAAATCATGTGGTAGGTCTACAATCCCAGGAAGCAGTCTGTATGTGACTAGATTGTAGGAGAGTTGTGGATCAGTTGTGTGGCCCCAACTGAAGACTGAGACATCTGAAGTTGGACTATTGTACATAGATAATAGTGTCCTCCAGGAGCTCTGACTAGGCAGAATGATTAAAAGAGAGCACCTCAAAGAGCTGAGTCCAGCCTGCTTCTGTTTGGCCTAAAGGCAAGTTTCTTATCTACCTCCCTCCACCTCTTCATCTCTTTTCCTTTCCCCTCTTCCAACCCAGTCCTCCAGACAAAAGTATTTATTCACCACCTCCCCAGGTCTTCAAGGAAGCAGATGTCATTTGTATCCTGACATGCAAGTACAGGGTTAATACTTAAACATTCATGGGGTTCTTTGTGTATCTGCTCACTCTTGTGCATTTTCTTGTCTATACTGATAGTTTACTCTTCAAGGTTGTTTTGAAGTCTTGTTATTTTGGCCAGCTCTCAGTGGAATGTCAAATTTCATCTCATATGAAACAAGGAAAACATGTATAAAAGATTTCATAGAAATCCAAATGGTAGTAATGCCAGCCTAAGATCCAGAGCTTTGCTATGAATGGACTCTGGTGGTTTTAGTTTGTTTTCATTTTTTTATAAATGTGGTTTGGCCTAAAATATTGGTAGATCTGTTTTTATTCTGGCATTGTCTCTTGACTATATCTTCATTGTAGAAACTCTGAAATACTCATGTTTAATTATATGTCTGTATATGTCTCTGTATGATCATGCTCACATGAGTGCAGGTGCCTGGAGGCCAGAGGCATCATCAGGTCTCCTGGAGCTAGGGTTACAGATGGTTGTAAGCCACCAGACAAGGGTTCTGGGTCCTCTAGAAGAGAAGTAACCACTCTTAACCACTGAGCCTTCTCTCCAGCCCTAGATTTTTCTTATATGAAAAAATGAAACCATGTTAACAGTATGTCAGTAGTGTGGCAGGGTTTGAGCCATGCAGGTATGCTGTGACATAAAATTGATAGGAAAATCAGTGCTCTTTTGGTAAGTTCATGAAAAATGCTAAAGATGGAATAGCAGTTCACTAATGAGGAGGAATGAAAAAATAAAGAAAGATATGTCACATATATAGGGCTCCCTGTACCTACAGAAACAGATGATCTTATGGCGTAGAAGCATCCCTCTCTAGAGACACCACCACACACACACACACACACACACACACACACACACACACACAACCAGTTGCTCCTCTGACAAGATAGCCAAGATTCCCTGTAAGTGAATGTATAGGCTACAGTATTCATGTAGACATCACACAGGCTAATAAACACTGGGGCACAGTGTACCTAATTCAGGTCAGCATCCAAAAATATGACAATAGGTAACTAAAAATGGATACAGAGGTAAGACAGTATGGATGAAAATGACAGGCTTGTTTAGAGGTAGGCAGCTACTTCTCTATTTCAGGAGTTACCATTTCTGTCTCTCCTCTCAATAGGACATTTTAAGGGTGAGTGTGCTCCTGGGATACACCCCGCACACCACAGCCAGACGATTCTACCAGACATGCAAACAGTAAAGACAGGGACATGGCTGGGCAAGATGGAAACTGGTGCACTTACTGTCTATCTTGTGTAAGATAATAATTAAAGCAGTATGAATTGCTGGGATGATGTGAGGATTCCACAGTCCTCTATCAGAGAATTGAAAAAGTGAGAATAATTTGCCTAGTCCAAGTACCTTTAGCCTTGTGATACTGACAATGAAAAAGCTGAGTGGTTTTATTCATATTCCTTGTGGTTGGAGTCATTGCTCTTGATTGGTGTTTATATAAAAATATGCATCTGGCTGGCATGGTGGCAAATGTCTTTAATTCCAGCACTTGGGAGGAAGACGCAGGCAGTTCTCTGAGTTTGAGACCAGCCTGGTCCATAGAGCAAGTTCCAGGACAGCCAGAACTACATAGACAAACATTGTCTCAAAAACAACAACAATAAAAATATGCATCTCTCCTTATGGAAACAGGACTCAATGCTTTACTCTCAGCAGGAAATAAGCACAAAACTCCTTCAGTGCTCAGGGAACATTAAAGGTAATAGCCAGAGGAAAGGGTACAGTAGAGTAACAGGCATTCTCTGAATCCTAGGCAAAGTAATTCCATCTTGCAGAAAAACAAGCCAAAGTTGGATGATGTTGCCTAGGACACCTGATCAGCGCAAGGATGGCGTCTACATATGCATATAAGTTTCCCAAGCACAGGAGCCTGTAATCACCTCTAAGGTAGCACTGTAAGCAGAGGTTCGCTCAGTTCTGCTGCAGACTTACAACCTTAAGAAGTGTTTTGGCTAGTGTAGTGTTGATGGCTTTGGGAAAATGCAGTCATCTTTGTAAATGACCCTTAATAAATTCACTCACCAAGATACACCTGTAATTTTAATTATTTTGGGGGGAGTAGTGGTACTGTGGGACGTCTTTCTGTATGCTGTGAGTATGTGTTGCTCCCATTGCCTAATAAATAAAGCTGTTTTGGCCTATGGCAAGGCAGCTTAGAGGCAGGCGGGAAATCCAAGGAGAGAAAAAGGCAGAGTGGGGAAGACGCCAGCCTGCCCCCCAAGGAGCAACATGTAATGGGACGCAGGTAAGGCCAGGGGACACATGGTGACATATAGATTAATAGGAATGGCCGGGCGGTGGTGGCGCATGCCTTTAATTCCAGCACTCGGGAGGCAGAGCCAGGCTGATCTCTGTGAGTTCGAGGCCAGCCTGGGCTACCAAGTGAGTTCCAGGAAAGGCGTAAAGCTACACAGAGAAACCCTGTCTTGAAAAACCAAAAAAAACCAAAAAAAAAAAAAATTAATAGGAATGGGTTAATTTAAGATGAAAGAGTTAGCTAGCAAGAAGCCTGCCATAGGCCATACAACTGATAATATAAGCCTCTGGACGATTATTTTATAAGCGGCTACAGGACTGTGGGTGAGAAAGATTTGTTTTGATTACAGGCCGGGCGGGACACAGGAAAAAGTCTGACTACATGGTGGTGTCAATTTTACATCTTCCTGGGAAAGATACATGCAACAGCTTCCCAACATAAAGCTGTTGCACTGGATGCTTTAAAGAAACACAGAACACCCTTTTCCTGGGAAATCTGTTCCTAGCCCCTGGGGGGACTAAATTCTTACATGTACTGTGCTTTTTTCCTATACATACATGTGATGGCTAATCTTGGTTGTCAGCCTGACTGCATCTGGAATCAACTGAAACCCAAGCAGCTGGGAGCACCTGTAAAGATTTTCTTGATTGGATCATTTCAGTTGGGAAGATCAACCCCAAATCTGGACCACACCTCCTGTTGGCAGCCCACATAAGGACATGGAAGGCCTGCTTGCCCTCACTCTCCTGGCAAGTTTATCCACTGCGAAGAAATCCCTTCATTGTGTTAGGACATAATTCCCCAGGAATCCAAGGCAGACTGAAGACCAGCTGCTCTCTAGGAGTTGTTAGGGACTCCAGAGGCAGATTGGGACAGCTGAGACATCCAGTCTCCTGGACTACCAAGTCCTTGGCCTTTCCGTCAGGAGACATCCATTGTTGGGCTAATAGACCATAGCTTGTGAGCCACTCTAATAACCCCTCTTTAATTCTCTCTCTCCCCCACCTCAGTTTTGTTCCTTTAGAGAACCCTGACTAATATGTATCTATGATACCAATAATAAAGCTTAATTTTTAAATTAGGCACAATAAGATATTAACAATAATTAAATCAACAATAATCAATATTAAAATAGAACAATTACAGCAATACAGTATAATAAAAGGTATGAAAATGTGGTCTCTCAACTATCTTGTGTTACGTTATGGTTGAAATGTGAACTTTCCCATACAGGCTCCTATGTTTGAACAGTTGGTCTCTAGATTATGCCACTGTTTTTGTGGTGTAGAACCTCTGGGATGTAAGGGCCACTGGGCAGAAGTAGGCCACTCAAGGTGGTACCTTGAAGGTTGATTGTACATGCCTTTGGTTCTAGTCCATGCTGTTTCCTGGTCTCCAACATGTGAGTGATCATTGTCAAATACTCATGTCACATGAGCACCATTTAGCCTTCTCCACAATGATGGGCTGTCACTCTCTGAAACTGTGCACTAAAACAATGAATTTTTCCTCCTTTAAGTTGTTTCTGTCGGGTATTTAGTCAGAGTAGTAAGAAGAGAAACTAAATAAAAACAACTGATACCTGCTTATCACACCTGCTACATTCACCTTTTTTGTGATGAAATGATAAACTATGCAATTAGTTGAAGCAGAGGGAGTGATACAGGCTTGCAATGTAGCTTAGGCTACAACATTCAGATTATTTCAACATGAGAACTGTGGGACTGCCCCAGTTCATGTGGTAACCAAGATGGCTAAGTGACCAATGGCAGGTAACACGCAGTGTGGACATGCTAGACCAAGTGGTGATTCACTTCCGGGTAGGAGAGCAGGAGGAAAAGAGATGTCATCCTACTACTTGAAGTAGTGCACAGTTTAAAATTTAGGAATTATTTCTGGAACTTTCCATTTACTTTCTTTGAGTTACAGTTGATACTGAGAAAGTAATTCCAAGTAACTGAAGCCTCTGAAAAGAGACCTTGGGCAAGAAGGGACTACTGTATGGGCTTTTGATAGTGAGCCAATATTTTTCCAATATGCATTACATAATTAAATCATGAGTAAAATGCACTCAGCACAGCTGAATGTGATGTACACATCTGTAATTTTAGCAATCTTGGGACTTAGACAAAGGGCAGCAATTTCAAAATCCTATGATGATGCCAAAGAATCAAGAAAAAGATGTAACCAAAGAACTATAATGTATGTATCTAAGTATGAAAATATGATTGCTATTTCAATTTCCACATTACCATTCATCCTTTTAAAACTACTTGTCAGCTGGGCGGTGGTGGCATATGCCTTTAATCCCAGCACTGGAGGCAGAGCCAGGCGGATCTCTGTGAGTTCAAGGTCAGCCTGGTCTACAGAGAGAGATCCAGGACAGGCACCAAAACTACATAGAGAAACCCTGTGTCGAAAAATAAACAAACTAACAAAAAACAACAACAAAAAAACTACTACTTGTCAAGTTTTGGTTATCCACCATAATCTGAAAAGGCTATTCAAATACTCTTTCCTTTTCCAACCATGTATCTACTAAAGGCCAGATTTTCTTCATGTATTTAAAGCAAAGTAACAGTGAAACAGACTGAATGCAGAGGCAAAGATACAGTTGTTATGCCAGTCATTAAAGACATTTGCAACAATACGAAACAATACTGTTCTTACTATTCTTTGAATTTTTTTAAACTATAAGTATTTGACATATAAAATATTGGTAACACATGCTAGTCACCAAGTTATGGTCGGCTACAAGTCTGCTTCCCCTTGCTGTCTTTTGTGATGGCAGATCTGGACCATGACTTGTGAAAGCCTTTCTCCTTTGCCAGCCGGTGAAATGTTAAGCTTTGTCAACAGAGGGTGCTGAGTGATGGTGCAGAGCTATAGCCACAGGTAATTACTGGGCCTCTGGAGTCTAGTACTCCATCGTTACTCAGGGGAGAGGAACACAAGCTATATTCTTAGGGGATGTTCACTCCTCACTACACTTTCTTACATATTTATCTGGCTATGACATCCCATCATGCCTGGCAGACTTTTTGCAGTGACAACCTCTCTTTGAGGGGGTGTGAACTCCACCTTTGATCACTGATGCCATTTTATATTCTGTAGCATGCAGACTAACTCAAGGCACAGTCTTGGTGGTACACACCGGTAGTCCCAAGAATGCTGAGGCTTGTATGTTCTTAACTACACAAGAAAAAAAAAAAGCAAATACAAACCAAGATAAACAAAACAAAACACTAGACCAAGAACCCCCATACTGAGATAACTAACACACTCATAAGATGGTATGGATGCATTCATGCAGAGAGATGTCCTTACTGCTCATCACTTTTTAGAGGTTCTACTTTTCAACACTTCCATTAAGGATTATTATTCTAACAGGTGGATTTGGATGAATGCACTCAAAACATAGCAATGGTTTTTGGAGCTGTTCACCTGTTACATAGAGACACTCTGAAGCATCCATTCTTTTTAATAGTTAATCATTTTCTATTAGCTAACACATTTTTCTTGAGACGGGGCCTCCTGTAGCACAGCCTGGCCTTGAGCTATGCTACAGAGCTGTACACAGAACTGAGGATGTCTTTGAACTCATCTTCCACCCCCAGAGTAATGAGATTACAGGTGCCTAGCTTCTACAAGTTCTTTTTATTAAAATTTCACATTTCACATAAAAAGTGTGGTGTCTCCTGACTGTACCATGGGGTTGGAAAGAGGTCCCAGAGGTGAAGAGCACTTCCAGAAGACTTGAGTTCAGTTCCCAGCACCCACATAAAGCATCTCACAATAACCTGTAACTTTAGCTCCAAAGGATCCTGTACCCTCTTCTGGCCTCTAAGAAAATCTGATCACGCATGACAAACACATACACACATTCACTTTCACAGACATACATATAAATAAAAAAATTTATTTTAATACAAGTAATTTATAATTTTTTTAGTAATCTCAGCACTTAGTAGGTGGACGCAGGAAGTCAAGAAGTTAAGATCGTTACTGTTTTAAGCTTATCTAGTGCAGGCTAGCCTGAGCTACATGAGACCTTGTATCAATCAAAGGGGGAGTAGGGCAGTATAGAGGTGGCTTACTTGTTAAGAACATTTACTCTATAATTACAAGGAACCAGAGTTTAGATCCTAGCACTTATGTAGCAAGGGAGTGTTCCCAAAAAGTGAAGAGGCTTGGAGATGAAGATTGCTGAGAGGTGTTGGTTTCTAGCCCAGCCAAGAGACTTCTGCGTGTACACTGCACTCACGTGTGCATACACATACATATTCACATGTATATACACAAATATTTAACAAAACAAGGCTGGCAAGATAGCTCAGTGGATAAAGGTGCTTGCCACCAAATCCAGTGACCTGAGTTTAATGCACAGAACTATAACCAGTCTTTCTTTGGACCACTAGCTCCCAAATAAAGACATGAAGACTTTCTATTAATTATGAAACCTTGACCTCAGCTTAGGTTTGTTCCCAACTAGCTTTTAAAGTTTAAATTAACCCATTTATATTAATTTACACTCGGCCTGTGGCTTGTTACCTCTCCTCAATACCATAATCCCATTTCTTCCAAGTCTGACTGGTGAATCTCCCACCTCAGATTATTTCCCAGAGTTCCTATCTCTGCCTAGAAGTCCTGCCTTTCCTCCCCTGCCTAGCTATTGGCTGTTCAGCTCTTCATTAAATCAATCAGAAGGTGCCTTAGGCAGGTGAGGTTAAACAGAGATACATCTTCACAGTGTATAAAAAGATTATCCCAACATCTCCACATTTTAGTCCAATAAAAGGCTCTTTAATATCTATAAATTAAATACAATAAGAACAATTATCAGGTAAGAATTACATTTACAATGTCCAGTATTTGGTAACTTTTGAGAAAGTACTATATTATCTATTCAATCTTAGTAAGTCCAAAGTTTTATATGTAATCATACAAATTTTGTATATTAACCATACAAATCACTTTCTGTCATAACTTGTATTACCATTCTAAAAATATCTTTTCAGACCTTAAAACATTTTCTTAGATAAACAACTTAAGCTTTTATGTCTCTCAACCTTTATAGACTTTACATCTCTTTTGTTAGTTTCTTTTCTGAACTTGCTAAAAAGAAAAACTGTAAAACTGTAACTATTTATTCTTCAACCCCATCAGATACTTGAGAAGGTTAAATATTACCTGAGTAAATAGGAAATACAGAGCAAGTACCTTCCAAAACTACAGAAATGACAGAGACAGCTAGTTACCTGGACAGTCACCCAAGGTTCTTCTGCAATGTTGGAGCATCCATCTTTGGACTACAGGCCTAGAATATCTGACAGACTTTTCTGTGAAGCAGGAATTGTGAAGGACTGTCCTACCTTGCCTTGACAAAGTTTGGCAGTTGACTTCTTTTGTGTCATGCTTGTCCAATTTGGACTGCATACTGTTAGCAGTTGAGGCAAGGGCAGTTTCTTGCCCAGTGGCTAGCTTTGCCACATTGAAAGCAAACTCCCATATGGAGGTTCTTTGATGCCCATCACTGTAAATGGAGTTTTCCTGTTCCAACTGCCCAGTCCCAAATAACCAGCTCAGAGGCTGAATATGAATTATAAATGATGAGCTGATAGCTCAGGCTTGTTACTCGCTCTTATATTTAAACATATTTCTATTAATCTATTAAACATATATATCTATTCAATATATTTCTATTAATCTATGTATTGGCACATGCCTCATGGCTTTATGTCCTCTAGCATGTCTTGCTTCCTGGGCAGCTGGCTGGCATCTCTCTGACTCCACCCTTCTTTCCATCATTCTTCTACTTTGGTTGTCCCACCTATAATTCCTGCCTGGCCACTGGCCAATCAGCATTTTATTAAATGGATTCAAGTGACAAATCTTTACAGTATACAAGAGGATTATTCCATAGCACATCATTTTATTTGAAGCAGATTGGTGCTGCCAGGAGCAGACACATCTCACTCTCATGAAAAGTCTTATGTTATTAGAACAACTTAAACGCCACATTCTGTAGATCTCTGAAGTGTTTGAAGACCATCTGTCTATCTAAAATATATCTGTTTAACCTTGAAAACATACCTAACATGACTAAGTTTGATTGTTATAGGTGACTAACTACAGATTTGCATTTCTTAATTATCCTAAACAGTCTGTAATAGTAGTTTTCAAGGACTAGAACTTTACATTACAATTTTAAATGAGCTGCATAGGTATACTACCTTAAACAAGGGTAGAAACATATATACAGTATGTTGTAACACAATAACCTTAAATTTGTATCAATATATAAAAACCCATGCCAATGTAAAATATTTCAGACTAGTAGCTGCTTTTTAGTTTAAAAGTAGATTCAATAATCTACCCTTTTATCCTATCATTCCTATATCCTTTTTTTGTTCTTTCCAGAAAGAGATCCAGCCCATCTCTCAGGAATATGGGCATTATGATCTTAAAATTGCTTCCTGCTGACTGTGGGCAATGGCATCTTTAGGGGTCCCTGAGAAAATTGGGATAATGGTCAAGTCCTGAGAGAGCTAGCTGTATAATTATTTTTGTCCAGTCCCTGTGTGATGGGAAAGTGCAGGGCTTATGTGAAGTCCTGGCTGGAGTAGTCTGTGAGGCTGGACCATCTCTGCTAGCCACTCTGATGTTGCCTGGATGTAGATTTTTGAGGAAATGGAAATGGAGGCATTCTGAGAGGCTGGGTCACCTGGGCTACCTGTCTTCATTGATGTCTTGACCTTTTCTTCTGAAAACATTCAAACTTTTAAAGGCAACATACATATCTGCATAAATACAAATGTTGAATGTGCGCTGTGCACAAATCAGCTAAAGATGATTCTCTGCTCTGTATTTGATCAGGTAAAAGACATCTGTCAAATTTCTAAGTCCATTTGGACTGCATAACAAAACTGTAATATAAATCTCCATCCATGCCATATGAAAAGATGGCATTTAATAATAAGTCATGAGGACTCTGTAGCCAGTAAGGTTTATCATCTCATCTAGTCTCAGAACTGTTCTCATGTAGAGGGATCAGCATATACATCACCCGTCTTGTAGATTCTCTTGGTTTCTTCCTTCATGTCTGTGGTCAAAATTTTCAGGAGATCTCCCCCAGTCAAATCTGATCTTTATTAATTTTGAAGGAATCCATAGCTTTTTGTTTCCTGTGGAAAGAAAGGCATAACCTCTCCCGTTCTCATCACCACATTTCTTGAATTCCATTCTGATGTTAAGACATTCTTAAAATATACAGGCTGGTGTAATTAAGCAGTTTTCCCCACAATCCAATGTCTCTCAGTAGCTGTTGTGTTTTGCTCATTAGTATTGAAAAAATTTAAAGTTAATAAAGCACTATGTAGGGTTCCCACACCCTGTGGCATGGCATTTCCCATCCTTTCCTCTGTACATTGTCTTCTGAGCATCAATCTGTCATTTTACCAGCTTAAAACTTACATTTATTTTTAAAATGGAGTCTTATTCTATATGAATTTATGAACTTTTTATACTGAATATACCATCATTTTCCTATGTCAACAAATGTACCTTATAAGTGTAAATCTTTTTCTTTGAAAAGGGTCTTA
Organism: Peromyscus eremicus; assembly: GCF_949786415.1. Classification (NCBI taxonomy): domain Eukaryota; kingdom Metazoa; phylum Chordata; class Mammalia; order Rodentia; family Cricetidae; genus Peromyscus; species Peromyscus eremicus. The sequence goes on from NC_081435.1 coordinate 5,434,505, forward strand.
CCATATAGCTCAGGCTGGCCTGGAACTCACTATGTAACCTAGACTAGCCTGGAGATCACAGAAATCCACCTGCCTCTGCCTCCTGTCAGTTGGGGGTTCGCACAACCGCATCTGGCATAAGTGTAAATCTCAATGGCTGATTAATTTCCTATATTGAGAATAGATTTCTGATGATGCTTGGATCCTTCATTACTGTTCATTCTTTGTTTTTTTTTTTTCAAGACAGAGTTTCTCTGTATAACCCTGGCTGTCCTGGAACTCGCTCTGTAGAACAAGCTGGCCTCAAACTTAGGGATCTGCCTGCCTCTGCCTCCTGAGTGCTGGGAGTAAAGGCATGCAACTACCATGATCAGCAATTCCTGTTCATTCTTTGAGAGGTATTATTTGAGGCTGGATAGATGGCTAAAAAGGTAAGAGTGCATGCTGCTCTTCTAGAAGACCTGAGTTCTGTTCCACATTGGGCAGCTCACGATGGCCTGGGATGCCAGCTCCAGGAAATTCAATGTTTTCTTTTGGCCTCTGCAGGCATATACAAACATGTGATACACATAAATTCAATACACACCAGTAAAAATAAAAAGATTACTGTTTAAATATCAAACAAGTTTAAGGTATTGAAACTATTAAATCTTTAATGGAGGCAGTATCTTTACATGGTGGCATTCACCTATGTTTCTAGCACTTGGGTATTGTTTGTTTTTGCTCTTTTGGGGGATCTGCCACCCAGCTCCCAAATAATTCACACACGGAGGCTTATTCTTAATTATGAATATCCAGCCTTAGCTTGGCTTTTTTCTTGTCAGCTTTCCTTAACTTAAATTATCCCATCTACCTTTTGCCTCTGGACTTTTCCTGTTCTTTTACTTCTGTGAATCTTACTCTTACTCCATGGCTGGCTGTGTAGATGGGTGGCTGGCCCCTGATGTCCTCCTTCTCTGGCTACTTCTTTTCTCTTCTTGCTCATGTCCTCCAAAAAGCCATTGTGCTTCTCCTCACTCCTCCTTAAGAACCCTTTCCACCTGGCTCCTCCCTACCACTTCCTGTCAGCTAGTTGCTGACTCAGCCTCCTGACTGCAGGTGAATTTTAATCAAACACACCTTGCATCATTAAACGAATGTTCCAGAGCATAAACAAAAGTAACACACCTTAAAATAATAGTCTACAGCACTTGGGAAATTGAGGGAAGATGATTTTGGATTTGAGGCCAGCCAGGGTTTCATGGTAAAATCCTGTCTCACTAAAAAAAATAATAATAAAGGAGGTCAGTTATGCAGTTAAGCCTTTTAAAAAATGTCCAACCTACATTCCTTTCAAAGGAAAATGACAGCATACTGTTGCAGGAGGTAAATGTATTGATGAAAAAACATCATGGGCCAGGTTCAAATTATTGTCCATGAAGACATCTGCAGCTAATCACAATCTGAAGCCCAGGCTAGAAACATTTTAGCCTCAAGAAGATTTTTCTCAGGCAGATTTCATGTTTAGTTGGTCTTAATCCTCTTTAAAACTTAAAACTTTGAATTGTCACAAACACAAATAAAAGTAGTTTCTTTCTTCCATCTTTTCTTTCTTTCTGTTTTGATTTTTTGAGACAGGGTTTCTCTGTGTAGCCTCTGATTGTCCTGGAACTCACTCTGTAGACCAGGCTGGCCTCAAACTCACAGATCCACTTGCCTTTGCCTCCCAAGTGATGAGATTAAAGGTGTGTGCCACTACCACCTAGTAAGAAGTATTTTTCAACATCATTACATTTACAAATACTAACAGATAAACATAAAATCAACTGATTCTTTTCCTTCATTCTTTTCATATATAGAGATAAATGCATCATTTTGTCCCCAAGCATCCTGCTTTGGTTTTTACAGAAATGTAGCATGATTACTACTGAACTCCAAATTCAGGCCAGTGGCTGCTAATGCTAGGTAAGAAGAATATATTTTGGAGAGTAAGGGAACTAAAGTTCCCATCATTAGATAAAATATAAAGCAAATTGTAGAAAAAAATGTGTAAGTTCAACCTATAAAAGAATGCATATATCTAGTCTAGCCACTTGCGCCTTATAGTAGTGACCTCTAGGCTTCTGCAGGTACCAAATCTGTGTCCTGACCTAGTCTTACCACCTTCTCCTTCACTTTAGCCAACATTTAGGCTTCTTCTAGGACCTGCCATACCTTCATCCAACCCCAGGACCCTTTGCACTACCTCTACCATTTCACCCATACCCAGACTTCCCACATCCTTCTCTAGGGTCTGGCCTGGTGACTGACTACCCTTGACCTTTTCATAATCATCAAGATCATGCCGGGGTCCCACAGCCAGTGCACAAGCCCAGTTTTATCTTCCCAGCCTTCACGGCAGAGATCTAGGGTTGGGCCAGTATCCTCTTTACCTATCTGCCATACCACAGGATTCTACATCAATTCCAACCTTTCCACTCAGAACTACCAACTCCACACTTCCAGCTTGGAACAGGAAGCAAATCCTGTATGCCAGCCCAGTCCCCTCTGTCCACCTGACTTCATTCCACTCAAGACAGGCCCAACCTGCCCCCATATCTTTTTTCTCCCCGATACTGCTCTATCCATAACCAACTTAAAACTAACAAAGGAAGTCCACATGCTCAGATCTCATCACAGTAAAACCAACAATATGAAAGATCAAGCCAGTATCTTTTCCCCCAAACCTACCAGTCCTATAGAAATGTTTCCTTGTGAGAATTACCTAGATGAACTTCAAGACAAAGAAATTAAAGGAACAGTCATAAACCTTCTCAGAGAATACAAGGAGTTGAAAGGAGGCAGAAACAGCTCAGTAAAATCAAGTAGGAAGAGTTTAAGGAGAATAAACATGCCCAAGAAAACACGAAGACAAGGCTGATGGAAATGATCAAGACAATTCAGGTTTTGAGGATGGAATTCAATAAAGAGATGGAGACATTGAAGAGGACTCAAGCTGAAATAAAGATAGAGATGAAACACTCAATAGCCCAACTAGACATTCTAAGGAAAGCCTTCCACGTAAAATGAACCAAACAGAAGTCAGAATATCAGGTTTCAAAGATAAAATAGAGGCTCTAGACCAAATAAGTAATAAATATGAAAAAATTTAAAATACACAGGAAAGGAAGACACAGGAAATGAAAAACAAAGTAAAACAAAAACAAAAAACAAACCTTTGAATTACAGGCATAGAAGGAGAAAAATCCCAAGTCACTGGCACAGACCAATCTTCAATAAGATCACAGAAAAAAACTCCCCAAACTAAGGAAAGACACGTCCATACTGATTCAAGAAGCACAGAGAATACCAAACAGACAAGACCAGGAAAGAAAATCCCCATGGCACATGACAGTCAAAACACTGAGTATACATCACAAAGACAGTGTATGGAAAGCTCAAAGGGGGAAAAAAAAACTTGGCAGTAACCAATAGCTCTCTTAAGATCTACTCAATGAGAGGGAGACTATTCCTGGAAATCTAACTACTCAGTGCTAGTGAAATCATGGTTACTGGAGGAGAACCTACAACTGCTGGGGGATGTCTTTCTGTATGTTGTGAATATGTTGTTCCCATTGGTTAATAAATAAGCCGCTTTGGCCTATGGCAAGGCAGCTTAGAGGCAGGTGGGAAATCCAAGGAGAGAGACAGGAAGGAGAAAGACGGAGTCTGGGGAGATACCCGCACTGTCAGGAGAGAGATGGCAGCCTGTTGCCCAAGGAACAACGTGCCAGCAGACCTGTAAGCCACGGAAGACGTGACAAAACATAGATTAATAGAAATGGGTTAATTTAAGATATAAGCTAACAAGAGGCCTGCCATAGATTATTCAGTTTATAAATAATATTAAGCCTCTGAGTGATGATTTTATAAATGGCTGCGGGACCACAGGGCTAAGTAGGACCAGAGAAACCTTCCAACTACATACACCCACTAATTTACTAAAGCAGCATAATCCATAACAACAATCTACAAACATTTGTCCTTATATATACAGATAAAGGTAGTCCTCACCCCTCTTCAAGGAAACCTCTCTTTGTAATAGTTGGAGACTGTTACAGAGAACCAGAAACAACAAGAATGCAGTTATTGAGCCTGGTCCAGATGGGTACATCTACAAATCACTTTTGTACGCAGGGCTCAGGGAGCCTTGCAGGAATCAGAGGATTAGGACCTTTGTGGTGAGATTGTGTCTCCTAGCAGTATCAGAAGCTACATCCATTGTCTCACCAACATGATTGCTCAAATGTGAGCAGAAGAAGGATGACACCAATGGACATGCTAACGTGGACAGGGAAAAGCCCATGAGGCCTCAAGCCTAGACAAAGAACTACAGGCAACTGAGTAAAACTGGGAACTGGAGGGGTGGCCCTCCCCAGGGAAGAGAACACCAATTGGTTGTCTGGTGCAAAATAGGACTGAAAACACACCTACAAGTAACCCTATATGGACTGAACATGGTATGTATGGGGATATATGTGTGTACACAAATACATCTATGCATGCAATAACAAGTGATGAAAAAGGAGAATATGAATTTGAAAAAGGATGGGAAGGGGTACATGGGAGGGTTTGGAGGGAGGAAAGGGAAGTGGGGAGTGTAATTGTCTTAGTTAGGGTTTCTATTGCTGCAATGAAACACCATGACCAAAAAGCAAGTTGAGGAGGAAAGTGTTTATTTGACTTACACTTCCCTATCACTGTTCATCATCAAAGGAAGTATGCTAGGCACTCAAGCAGGGCAGGAATGTGGAGGCAGGAGCTGATGCAGAGGCCATGGAGGGGAGCTGCTTACTACACTGCTCCCCATGGCTTGCTTGACCTGCTTTTTTATAGAACTCAGGACCACCAGCCTAGGGATGGTACTACCCACAATGGGCTGAGGAATTTATACAAAAAACAGAGATTCAAACCAGTCTGGGTGATGCCAACGTTGATTCATCATATATCCTACACTGTCTGTGGCAGAAGACCTTGGGCATAAATGGTATACAATAATTACTCGTTAAGAGGACGGATTGAATAGAGACAAACAACATTCAAGCAAAGCAAAAATAGTGGAAGCTATTTAAAGTTTAGTTTTGTTTATCAAAAGCTGAGATGCGTTAAACTTGGTGTTTTTTTTTTTTTTTTTGTCTGTTCCAGCATAGCCACCACACCTGACCTTATTATTTTTTTAACCTTTGATGATAGCCTCCGCCTCTTGCTGGGCTAGGGAAAAGTCACGCCCACAAACACAGGCCCTGAATACTTTGTAAACCATGCCTTTTTTTTTTTTTTTGAGATTGTATTTTAATTACTGTACTGGCTGGTTTTCTGTCAACTTGAACAGGCTGGAGTTATCTGAAAGGAAGGAGCCTCAATTGAGAACATGCCTCCATAAGCTCCAGCTGTGATTGGTGGGGGTATTGGTTATCTGGTAAAGGATGTCTTCCTAGACGGTCATCTCTTTATCGTATCCTTACTGTGCACGGCAGGAGAGGAAAAGGAATTCTCTCAGAATTCTGAGTATTTATATAATTAGTTTGTTTATTTTAATTTTGACAGGCAAGACACTGTCTCATACTATAGCCCAGGCTGGCCTCAAACTTACTACAATCCTCTGCCTGCAGGTTCCCATGAGTGCTTTGCTTGATTATTATTTTATTATTTTGAGATTGGGTCTCACTATGTAGCCCTGGCTGACTTGGAACTTACTGTGTAGACCATGTTGGCCTTGAACTCACAGAGATCCACTGCTTGTCTCAGCCTTTCCAGTGCTAGGGTTAAGGTATACACTGTCAAGCTTGCCTGATTATTTTATTTTTTAAATTTACTTTATTTTTAATTACATGTATGTGTCTCTGTGTGGATGTGTGTATATGAGTGCAGGTGTCCACAGAGGATTGAGGTGTTAGAGATCCTTGGAGCTGGAGTTACAGATGGTTGTGAGCTACCTGATGTGGGTGCTGGGAATTGAACTCAGTTCTCTGAAAGAGCAGTAGGTGTGCTTACCACTGAGCCGTCTCCAGCACTGATTATTTTAGTGTTTAATATTTACATTTTTTTCTAAGAGAGAGTGTTGCTATGTAGCCCTGGCTGGCTTGGAACTTGCTGGTATAGTCAAGACTGCTGGGACACAGAGCATGTAGCCAAGACTGATTTGAACTCCCAGTCTTTCTGCTTGAATCTTCCCAGGGCTGGGATTCTCGGTGTTCACCCCCACACCTCACTGCAACAAGTTCTACCTGCATATTTACAGGTTACAAAGTTCTGTGTCATGCATGCATAACTGGAGGACGACTAAATCACGTTACCAGAAATACTTCACATACTTGGTATTTTTGCAGGGGGTGGGGTCTCTTTTATAAGAGCTTCATGAATTAATCATCTCCCAGAGGCCCAATTTCCTAATACTTACACTCTCAACATATATATTTTGGGAAAAAGGCTCTCTGAGCCAAGCACCTGCATCCTTGCAAAATTTCCGTAGTATAGTGTAATTCTCTACAAAACGATCTCATGATAGGTATGCAGTAAAGGCGTCTTCTCTGGCTAGATCACGCAGAATGTTTGCAAGGGACTATTGCCCTGAGCACGCACTTAAGTACTGCACTTAAGATCTTAGAGCTGGAATTTGAAGATGAACCAGAAGACCTGTCCTAACTTCCCAGAAGATGACACGTAAACAATGTAAATAAACTAGGACATGGTCAGCATTTAGGAAGCTGAGACTGAAGGATTACTACACTTTCAAGGACAGAATGCTCACATAGTGAATTCGAGATCACCCTAAACTACAGTGCAAGATCCTATCTAACAAAACAAATTCCAGGGGTGGAGGAGGTGCAAGCCTTCAATCCTAGCACTCAGGGGGCAGAGGTAAGCCGCTCTCTGTGTCCCTGGCCAGCCAGGGCTAGATAGCGAGGCTCCGTCTAAAACAAAAACACCAACAAATGAACAAATACGCTAATAGTGGACAGAGACGTTTAAACCGGTAAGGAGGACTAAAAATTGTTTTCCAGTTTATGTTTTAGGTATTTCAAGTCTAAAATAATATCTCACAAAGATACATTTTTAAAGACGATAAAATTGTACACTCTTCTGATTTTCACAATGTCAACGGCAATGAAATTTTTTTTGCAAGGATTTTCAGTGACGCCGGAAAAAAAAAAAAAAAAAAAAAAAGAAACCGGAGAAACCCGAAGTGGGATGAGTTACTGAACTCTGCCTTCTCCGGAATCAGTTTTCCGCATTCTCTCCTAAAGCGTAGCGTCCCAGGGACGGCGGATGGAGGCTCTCCGGGGCGACAGCCGGGGCCAGCCGGCGGAGGCGCGCCCTGTCGCAGCTCCCCGGCGCCGCTCGCCCCCCGCACGTGATAACTCCCCGGGAACCTGCGCCGGAGCGCCGGGCGTGCGGAGGACGAGTCCGAGCCACTCCGGAGCGGGGCCTCGTGACGTCACGGGCGCGATTCCTCCCGCTAGCCAATCAGAAGGCCGGACGCCAGGGAAGCCCCGGGCGGCGGGGGCCGCCGGGGCGCGTGCGCACGGGCCTCCGCGTGGCTATATAAACATGGCTGGCCGCGGCGCGCCGCTGGCGCTGCGGAGCGCGTGTGGGTCGCCGCCGGACGCCGCGGGTCTGTAGGGTTTTTGAAATTTCTGGCGGGGAAGCGCAAGAGTTCGAGCTCCCCGGGGGTGGGAACTGAAGTGACGGCCCGAGGGAGCTGCCGGTCCGGGCGCTTCTGCGGCAGGACCGACCGGGGCTCAGGCGCGCACGTGTGGGCGCCGCCGAGGGAGTGCCGGGCGGTGTCGCCGGCGGCCGGGCCCCGGAGCGCGCGTGTGTGCCCCGGGATGCTGCGGCGCCCGGACTGCACCCGAGTCGGCCGCCGCCGCCTGCCCCGGCTCGCCTCGCCTCTGCTCCGGGAAGGGCAGCGCCGCTGCCGCTGAGTCCCCGAGGGGATGCCGGCGGGCCTGACGGAGCCGGCGGGCGCCGCTGCTCCGGGGGTCGCCAGCGCCTCTGGGGCCGTGACCATGGCCCCCGCCGCCGCGCTGCCCGTGCGGGTGGAGAGCACCCCGGTGGCCCTGGGCCCTGTGACTAAGGCTCCCGTCAGTGTCTGCGTGGAGTCCGTGGCGCCCCAGCCCCTGCCATCCCCAGTGGGGACTGTAGTCACCAAAGTGGTTCCTGTCACCGCTCTTCCTAAACTCGGCGGCCCGAGGCTGCCCGCTCCTCAGATAGTCACCGTGAAAACTCCCGGCACCACGACGATCCAGCTGCCTGCTAATTTGCAGCTGCCTCCAGGTATGTGGATCGCCTCTGCTCGCCTGAGGTGACTCGGGGACGTGGCAGCACCCCTGTAACTCTGAGGAACTTAGAGCCAATTGATGTTGCAGCGAGCGGGCGGGCGGTGATTTGGCCTTACCGTTCGTTCGTGTAAACTCTAGGTTCATCACTGCATTTCGTATTTAAGAGAACGATCTTTCCACCCAAGTGACACAGTCAGATCTGGCCGACTCACTTTCTAGAGGGCCCTGGAGGCATTGGCTGGTACCTGGGTGGGGACATAGGGATTAACTGAAGTTAAATTTTCTCGTGGAAAAAGGACCAGTAAAAAGATGACTTTCTTAAAAAAGTTTTTTGAAACTTAAGGCAAAGAGGTTTTTATCTATTTATTTAAGCAAGTTAGAATAAGTTCACAGCAGAAGTGATTCCTTTTTTTTTTTCATTTTATTTTATTTTTCCTTTGAGACAGGATCTCTTGTAGCCCAGGCTGGCTTTGAGCTCCCTGTTTAGGGGAGGATGACTGTGAACTCCTCTCGTTTCCTTCCAAGGTGCCACTGCACCTGACCAAATGCTGCTTTCTACACCATCTTAGATGTGCAGTAAATGTAATTTTAAGTTAGAAGATTCCTTTTGTTAGGAGCAAGTGCCCAGGTTGACAGATCTGAGCTGTGCAACTGTTGTATTTGACACGATTTGCAGAGTGATAATGATTCTTTGGTTGCTTTGTATCCATTGGAGGCTTCTGTTGGGCTGTTTTGCTTTGTGATAATTTACGTGTTGTAAATCTCTGACTGTTGTGTTGTTATGTTTTCCTTAATTGAAAAATACCTTGAAATTTGTCTTCTATTAATTTTGCTAAGCAGAAAGTGGAAATCGAACATGTTGGTAGTTAGCCCTAAAAAACTATCTGGCAAGAGAACCAAGATTCAGCCAAGAGTGGTGGTGGCGGCGGCGGCGGCGGCGGCGGCGCACGCCTTTAATCCCAGCACTCAGGAGGCAGAGGCCGGCCTGGTCTACAGAGCCAGGGAGTTCTAGGACAACCAGGACTACACAGAAAAATCCTGTCTCCCTCCAAAAAAGAAAGAGAACCTTGATTTGGGTGGTAAAGAAGTGGAACTATTAATCGAAAAGATTTCTTTAATGTCCCCTAGCAAAAGGACAGGGACTCTTTTGATGGGGTAGGAGGGTGTGTAGAATAGTTTTGTGTCAACTTCACACAAACTACAGTCATCTGAGAGGAGGAAGCCTCAGTTGAGAAAATGTCTTCATAAGATAGGGCTGTAGGCAAGCCTGTAGGGCATATTCTTAATTAGTGATTGATGCAGGAGGGCCCAGCCCATTGTGGGTGGTGTCATCCCTGGGCTGGTGGCCCTGGATTCTATAAGAAAGCAGGCTGAGCAAGCCATGGGGAGCAAGCCAGTAAGCAGCACCTCTCCATGGCCTCTGCATCAGCTCCTGCCTCCAGGTTTCTGCCCCATGGGAATTCCTGCCCTCACTGCTTTTGATGATAAACCCTTTCCTCCCTAAGTTGCTTTGGTCATGGTGTTTGAATCACAGCAATACAAACCCTATTTAAGACAGGGAGCTAATGCTGTATTTGGTTATGGACGTGCTGAGCACACTATGTTCTGCACATTTCGCGAAGCTCTTTCAGTACAAGTGGAGTACACAAGGTACCTCCATTTGTAAAAACCTGTAATCATTGGATACAGTGTTTGCCAGTTCTAAATTGCTATCCTGCCTACAGTCTTTCAAAGTAGTGGTGAATATATTTGAATGAAATTACCTGCTGATTTGTTACAATATACATTCTTTTTTTGGGGGGGGCGGTTTCAAGACAGGGTTTCTCTGTGTAGTTTTGTGTCTTTCCTGGAACTCACTTTGTAGCCCAGGCTGGCCTCGAACTCACAGAGATCCGCCTGCCTCTGCCTCCCGAGTGCTGGGATTAAAGGCTGCACCACCACCGCTGCCTCCGGGCACAATATACATTCTTGTCTACTTATTGAAATTTTTTTTTTTTTTAGAAACAGTCAAAGTATTAAGGTAGAAAATTGCCAAGGGGGAAAGCTTGTTGATAAGTTGTAGCAAGTTATTTTCTGAGAGCTTGCCATGGTAGCCACTTTTATACATTATTTATGTTCTCTTATTCTCTCCTTGTAATGGGCAGCTAGCAATAAGGAAAAGAAGTTTGTAAGGGTAGACAGTTGCCCAATGCCAGGCAAGAAACTCATAGAAGTCAAAGGGGATTTGAATCCAGGTCTTTTTAGCAATACTCTGTAGACAGTGCTGTGTTTACTATATGAATGTGTACAGTATACTTCATGGAACGTCAGTGCTGAAAGGTAACTTAAAGATTTGTAAGTAAAAACTTGTATTTTCTAAATCAAGAAACCCAAACTGAAATGTCCTTGAGTTTTATTATAGCAAAATAAGATCACAGCCTAAGTCTTTATAAGAGTTGCTTGGGGGAATTTTCTACTGGTGTGCAGCATAAAAACCAATAGAATGAAATGACATTGACTTATTGTAGGTTATAAGTTCTATACAATTCAGATGTGTTGATAATTAATAGTTGGTTACTCAAGAATGTGTATGTCAGGTTTTTTTTTTTTTTGGTATTTCAAGACAGGGTTTCTCTGTGTAGCTTTGCACCTTTCCTGGAACTCACTCTGTAGCCCAGGCTGGCCTCAAACTCACAGAGATCCACCTGCCTCTGCCTCCCGAGTGCTAGGATTAAAGTGTGCGCCACCACCGCCCGGCTTGTATGTCAGTTCTTAATTTACTGAGGTAAATACTTTTGAGTACTTCTTTCAGATTTTCTTTTGACTAGAACTTGTTTTTAAAAATACGAATATTTGTCCAGGTCTCAGGCTGCGCAACCCTGTAATTTGAGCACTCAGGAGTTCAAAGACCATGCTCAGGCCTATAATCCCAGTGAGGAGGTTGAGGCAGGAGGATTGCCTCAGGTTTGAGGCCAGACTGGCCTTCAGTGCAGTGTGAGACCCCATCTCAAAGCTAGGAGCTGGGTAAATGACTTGGCTGCTAAAAGCCTAGCAACAACAGCCTGAGTTTATTCCCTTAGAGCAGTGTCTCAACCTTCCTGATGCTGCAGACCTTTCATACAGTTCTTCATGTTGTGCTGACACCCAACCATTACATTATTTTGTTGCTACTTCATAATTTTGATTCTGTTATGAATTGCAATGTAATTTTCTGCTATGCAGGATATCTGATATGTAATCCCTGTGAAGGGTCATTTTACCCCCAAAGGGTCACAGCCATCAGGTTGAGAACCACTGCCTTAACAGAACCCATGTCCGAAGCTGGATGCAGTGGTATATATCTTTAGTCCTTGTCATCCTAAAGTGAGATCAGAGACAAAGACAGGAAAAGAAACGCTGCTTCAAAATTAGAACTTATTGCTGGGCACCAGTAGTGCATGCCTTTAATCCCAAGCACTCAGGAGGTGGAGGCAAGTGGAACTGAGTTTGAGGCCAGCCTGGTCTACAGAGTGAGCTTCAGGACAGCCAGGACTACGCAGAGAAACCCTGTCTCAAACAAAACAAAGCAAACAAAGGAACCTATTTGCAGTGACTGTTAAATTTTGATTTAGCCACCTAAGATGTGTAGTCTTTGAAAGAAAATACATGTATACCTTCTCTATTCTGTGATACCATTTTTATGTCTGCTTTTCATTTACGATTATAGGATAACAAGTTTTGTTATAAACTCAAAAGCTTAATATTTATTCTTTTCTCTCTCCCTTCTGGAGACAAGGTGTTAATATGTAACCCAGAATGGTTTTGAACTTGTGATCCTCTTGCCTCTGCTTTCAGAGTACTGGGATTACAGGTGTGTTCTCCTATGCCCAGCAAAAGCTTACTTTTAATTACTTATACTTTGAGGGGCTGTGCTCACATGAAAGTTAGAAGACAGCTTGTAGGAATCAGTTCTCTATTTCTACCATCCATGTGAGTCCAGGTCTTTAGTTCATGTTCTTAGGCTTGGTGGCAAGCTCATTTACCTCCTAAGCCATCTCAGTAGCCAAAAAGTTTAATTTTTAATGGCAGCATAATTTATTATTTAATAATTCCCTTATTGTTCATATAGGTTGGTTTTTTTGTTGTTGTGGTGGTTTTTTGGGGTTTTTTTTTGGTTTTTCTTTTTTTTTTTTTTTTTTTTTTTTGGTTTTTCGAGACAGGGTTTCTCTGTGTAGCTTTGCGCCTTTCCTGGAACTCACTTGGTAGCCCAGGCTGGCCTCGAACTCACAGAGATCCGCCTGGCTCTGCCTCCCGAGTGCTGGGATTAAAGGCGTGCACCACCACCGCCTGGCTTTTTTTGGTTTTTCAAGACAGGTTTTCTCTGTGTGGCCCTGGTTCTCCTGGAACTCCTCGGTTTGTAGACGAGGCTGGATTCGAACTCACAGAGATCCATCTACCTGCCTCTGCCTCACAAGTGCTAGGATTAAAGGCATGCATCACCACGCCTGGCGGTTGCTTATTCTTTTTTATTATTTACTAAAGTAGATGTTTTTGTATTTAGGTTATGTTATACACTATGATTTTTTGATTGGGATAGATAACATGGCCAACAGCATATTTGGTTATTACTGATAATTGCAGTATAATATGAGCTCAATACTATGAATACAACAATAAGTGAGGTAAACATTTCTCTCTTGAAAAATCCAATAGATTTTCTGGGTTTCCATAGATAACTTTGGCTTAATTTTTCTCTTAACACTGTTATTTCTGAAAAGTAATCATTGCATGCATAAAACTAGCAACAAATATGCAAAGTAAGTCACTTGAAGTCTTACGTGTCTGATTTTTAAAGATGAAATTTAATAGAGAGAAATAAAACCTGCTTTGGCAAATCAAGCTCTGTTTTGACCAATGAAGAGTGGTGATTTAATTTTCTTTTTTATTCAATTTAGGAAACGAGAAAAGGGCAATAGAAGTGGTTTTAAACTCTGTATAGGAAATTATCATATGAAAAATTAGAGGAACTTGACCCATTGTACTAGAGAAGAATACAACTTAGAGATACGTATTTACAGGACTAAATGTGAAAATGTAATTAAGCTAATTTTGTATGATTGTAAAAGTAACCATTGTGTCTTATGGATGCTAAAGGAAGACACATTTTGTTTGCATATTAAGGAAGGACTTTGTGCTCCTAGTCTGCCTTTGAAAGAGTGACTGTTGTGTATCTCATTTTTCCCAACTCTGGGTTATTTGAGAAGAAACTAGAAGGTCAAGAGTTTTTCTGGATCTTGATTTTTATGGATCTGCTATTCTTTCAGGGCATTATTTACAAATGCGGAGAATATGAAAAAACCAAAGAGCTTCCATCCATATCAGACTCTGCCGTTTGAAACTCGAGAGTTCACAGAGTAAAAAAATAGATCTTAGATTATGTGTGAGAGAGAGAATAGATACGAGTCCACTTTTAAAATCTTATTATTTATAGAGGAAAGGTAATCTGTTACCCAATGTATGATTTCTTTTTCTTTAGAAAATAGAATATCTTTTATTCCTCGGCAATATCTTACAGGGTAAACAATGTGTCTTCATCATATCCACCCCAGTACCTCCTTCCATTCCCCCAGGCATCCCCAATATACCTACCTTCCGTTAATGTCCTCATTTTTTTTTTAAGCAACCACAGTTGAGTTAATTAATGCTACCTGTTTGAATATTGACTGATCTTGTTGACTTGCTCCTGAGTAGTTCTTGTGCAGGTGACCTGCACTCATTCCCCTCTTCTAACTTACATTATTCGCTTCCTCTTCCTTGGTATTCTCCGAGCCTTGGTAGAGGCTGAGGTTGATATAGATGCCCTATTTAGCACTGAGCACTCAGTAGTCACTTATTCTCAGCACTTTGATCGGTTATGAGTCTGCATTAACTGCTGACTACTGCAGAGAGACGCTGTTCTGACCAAGGTTGAAGGCAGCACTAATCTGTGTGTAAACAAGTATTTAGAAGGCAGTTTGACAACTTGGTGGTTTAGTAAGACAGTAGTAGTAGAATACCTCACCTCTTATGCTTATGACCTCTAAAGCTGTGAGTTTTGACCAGGTTTACAATTCCAGGTATGAATTCCTTCCTGTGGAACTGGCCTTAAATTCATTCCAAAAGTAACTGGTTATTTCAACTGTCGTATCTCTGTTGCCATGGTGGTACATCTTGTCTCATGTATGGCTTGACTCTATTACTATTGATACTTGTCCCCTATGGCCTGCTATAGTATCTTCTGGTGCTGTGAAAGTTAGTCAGCAGGGAAGATGTTTTCAGGTTAGTTCTAGCTTGGTTTCTCTGTGTCCTGTAACCAAAGTGTGGAGTATCTTTAGCAATAGGGTCTTGCCGGCTAGTTCTCATGGGCTGCCAAGAATAATGGCATTTGCCTGTGTTGTTTGGAGGGCTACTTGGGGCCTCAGTGACCAATAACTTCTTAGGGAGATATCTCATACCTGGCACTTTAATAACTCATGTCTTCTGGGGGGAAGCATTGTCCACTCATGCAGGATGACTGTATTCAAACTTTCTGTTGCAATTATATTTTAAAATTAGCTTTAAATTAGTGGATTTTTAATTTTTTTATAAATACATTGTTATTATATTTCTCTTTGCTTTCCTTTTCTCTCTTATTTATTTATTTATTTATTTATTTATTTATTTATTTATTTATTTATTTATTTATTTATTTAAAACTTCTTGAGACGGTTTCTCTGTAACAGCCTTGGGTGTCCTGGAACTTGTTCTGTAGACCAGGCTGACTTTGGATTCATGGAGATGGGCCTGTCTCTGCCACCCAAGAGCTGGGATTAAAGGTGTGCACCACCACCACCCAGTGGATTTTTAATTTCTTTTTGGGACCAGGTTTCTCTGCATTATTGGCTGCCGTGGAACTCTTTGTAGATAAGGGTGGACTTGAACTCAGTGATCTGCCTGCCTCTGGTGGAGTGCTGTGGTCAAAGGTGTGGGCCACCATGCCTGGCCTAAATTAGTGAATTTTCCTAAGACTTTTTCATACTATCTCAGTTTAGATTAATCCACACTGTACCCACTCCTCTTCCTTGTTCCCTGTCTCATTACTGCATCAACTTTTAACCTTCAATATTTTCCTTTTCTACTTGCATATGGTATGTGTTCTACTATTAATTTACTTTTTTCCATCTATCATTTATTTATTCATTCATTCATTCATTTATTCATTCATTCATTTTACATCCCAGCTGCAGTTTCTCATCTCTCGTCTCCTCCCAGTCCCTCCCCCATCTCTCCCTTCTGTTCCCACCCCTCAGTCCACTCCTCCCTTTCTGTTCACTCCCATGGATTTCGACAAAACATGGCATATCAAGTTGTAGTAAGACTAAGCACCTCACCTTGTATTAAGGCTGGACAAGGTGACACAGTGTGAGGAGTAGGATCCCAAAAGCCAGGAAAAGAGTCCTAGACAGTTCCTGTTCCCTCTGTTAGGAGTCTCATAAAGGACCAAGCTACACACTTGTAATATATATACAGAGTGCCTAGGTTAGCCCCATGGAGGCTCCCTGGTTGTCGGTTCAGTCTCTCTGAGCCCCTATGAGCTCAGGTTAGTTGGTTGTATGGGTTTTCTTGTGTCCTTGACCCCTCTGGCTCCTACAATACTTCCTCCCCTCTTCTACAAGACTCGAGCTTGGCCTAATGTTTAGCTGGGGGTCTGCACCTCTCTTTCCATTAGTTGCTGGATGACATCTTTCTGACAATTAGTCTAGGTACCAGTCTGTGAAGATAGCAGAATATCGTTAAGGGTGGACTTAACTCTCCTGATGTGGGTTTTAGGCTAGACTAGTGATTGATTGGCTACTTCCTTAATCTCTAGGCCACCCTTGCCCCAGCACACCCCATAGGCAGGATAGACTGTAGGTCATGTGGCTGGGTTGGTTTCCCAATCTCTCTACTAGGAAGTCTTGCCTGGTCACATGAGATAGCCAGTTCAGGCTATGTATCTGCTATTGCTAGAAGTCTTAGCTGGGGTCACCCTTGTAGATTTGTGGGAGTTTCCCTTGCATCAGGTTTCAATCTGTTCTTGAAAAGCCCCCCTTTCCAGTAATCTCTTTCAGTACTCTCCCTCTCCGTCCACCCCCAACCCAATCCCTCAGGTTCCCATGTCTATCCGCACCCAGTCCACCCAAGAGATCCTTTCCATTTCCCCTTCCCAGGGAGATCTGGAAATCCCCCCTTGATCCCTCCTTGTTACTTAGCCTCTCTGGGTCTGTGAATTGTAGCATGGTTATTCTTTATTTTACAGCTAATATCCACTTACGAGTGAGTACATACCATGTTTGTCTTTCTAGCTCTGGGTTACCTCACTCAGGATGATTTATTTTTTCTGGTTCCATCCATTTGCCTGCAAATTTCATGATGTCATTATTTTTAACAGCTGAGTAATACTCCATTGTTTCTTTATCCATTCCTTGGTTGAGGGACACGTAGGTTGTTTCCAAGTTCTAGTTATTACAAATAATGCTGCTATGAACATAGTTGAGAAGGTGTCCTTGTGGTATGATTGAGCATCCTTTAGGTGTATGCCCAAGAGTGGTATAGCTGGGTCTTGTGGTAGATTGATTCCCAGTTTTCTGAGAAACTGTCACACCGACTACCAAAGTGGCTGTACAGTTTGAACCCCACCAGCAATGGAGGAGTGTTCCTCTTGCTCCACATCCTCTCCAACATAAGCTGTCATTTGTGGTTTTGATTTTAGCCATTCTGACTGATATAAGATGGAATCTCAGAGTCATTTTGATTTGCATTTCCCGGATGGCTAAGGATGTTGAACATCTCCTTAAGTGTTTCTCAGCCATTTGAGATTCTTCAATTGAGAATTCTCTGTTTATGTCTGTACCCTATTTTTTTAATTAGAATGTTTGTTTTTTGATGTCTAGTTTCTTGAATTCTTTATTTGTTTTGGAAACCAGCCCTCTGCCAGATATGGGGTTGGTGACAATCTTTTCTCATTCTGTAGGCTGCTGTTTTGTCCTATTGACAGTGTCCTTTGCCTTACAGAAACTTTTCAATTTCATGAGGTCAATTTATTAATTGTTGATCTCAGTGTCTGTGCTACTGGTGTTATATTCAGGTAGTTGTCTCCTGTGCTAATGTGTTCAAGGCTACTTCCCACTTTCTGTTCTATCAGCTTCAGTGTAACTGGGTTTATGTTGAGGTCTTTGATCCACTTGGACTTGAGTTTTGTACAGGGCAATAGAAAAGGATGTATTTGCATTCTTCTACATGATGACATCCAGTTATGCCAGCACCATTTGTTGAAGATGCTTTCTTTTTTTCCATTGTATAATTTTGGATTCTTTGTCGAAAATCAGATGTCTATAGGTGTGTGGATTTATATCTTGGTCACAATTCAATTCCATTGGTCACTTGTCTGTTTTTATGCCAATACCATGCTATCCATTTCCTCTTTAAGATCTCCTGTTCTTCTCTCATGGGCCTTTCTGGCTGCCTGAGCCCTATAGACACTTCACATTTAAATAGACAAATCTAAAACTTCAAAATTAGGATCCACATAAGAGAGAGGGTATGCAATGTTTTTTAGGGGAATGGGGAGCTCTGGGATACCTCACTTAGTGTAATGTTTTCTAGCTTTATCCTTTTTCCTGCAAATTTCCTAGATCCATTTGCTAAGAATACTTCTATCTGACCCTATGGTAGTATCTCTTTTATGGAGTCTGGTTTCTTGGAGGTAACAGATTATTTCTGCTTTTTGATCCAATATACGAGGCTGTGTCTTTTGATTGAGGAAATAAGACCTTCAATAAAGAGGCAGGTGAATCTCTGTGAGGCCAGCCTGGTCTACAAAGCTAGTTCCAGTCTTGCCAGGGTTACACAGCGAGACCTTGTCTCAAAAAGCCAAGCCAAATCAAAACAAGCTAGGTGTGGTGGAGCATATATTTAACACCAGCATGATCTATGTGTCAAGTTCCCAAGACTGCTAGAGCTACATAGTCAAACCCTGTCTCAAAACAAAAACCCGTAGAAGCCAGTTGGTGGTGACGCATGGCTGTAATTCCAGCACTCTTGACAGAGGCAGGTGGATCTCCATGAGTTTGATGCAGGTCTGGTCTACAGAGAAAATTCCAGTACAGCCAAGTCTACACAGAGAAACCCTGTCCTTTATGTGTTTTTTAAAAGTAATTTTTACTATAAATTTATCTGATTTATTGATTTACATTTGTTTAGGAGTCTTTTCTGTGGTTAGTTCAGAAACAAAGAGAATGCCTGTTGAGCAGCCACTGTGCTTGGCTGTGAGGTTACAGTGGGAGAATAATAAGGCCACGTTGAGTGTACAACTGGGTGCTGAGGCCAAGTTGAGAGTACTGCTCCCTCAGTCTTTTCACATGTTAGTAATTTCTGAGTCTTCTTTTGCCTAGTTTTTCAGGGTTTTTTGTTTGTATGGTTTTTTTGAAACAGGATCTTACTATATAGCCGTGACTGTCCTGGAACTCAAAGAGATCCTCCTGCCTCTGCCTCCCAATCCTGGTTAAGATTAAAGACGTGTCACACCACACTCTTCAAGTTTGTCAGTTTTGATAATCTTTTCAAAGAGCCAAGTTTTAGGTTCATCAATTTTTCTCAATTTTTTTGTTCCATGTTATATTTGTCTTTGTTCTGATCTTTATCACTTCTTAAGTGTAACTGTTTTTATTTTGCTCTGCTTCCAGTCTCACAGATGTCATAGTGTGTGTCAGAAAGAGACATCATTAACCACAGCTGGCCACGTTGTTGAGAGTACTAAGGACCTAAATATTTGTGTAGGGCTTCCTTTTGAGAAGAGGGGTCTGGTTACTAAGGGATTCAGTTTTGTTTTGATTGACAGACTTGGATTATGTCAGTCTTTGCTCACTGTGCATATCCCTTTTCTTGGTGAACGTCTTAGTTAGGATTTCTGTTGCTTTGATGAAACACAATGACCAAAAAGCAAGTTGGAGAGGAAAGCGTTTATTCAGCTTATACTTCCATATCACAGGTCACCTTTTTTTTTTTTTTTTGGCTTGACTCTGGTTTTGTTTGATATTATGACTACTTTAGCTTTCTTCTGGTTGCTGTTGTGTGATATTTTTATTTTTTTTCTCCTTTCTTTCTTGACAGTAGGCCTTCATATTTAGCTTAGACTGTCCTCAAACTCACTGCATACATCAGGATACTCTTGAATTTTCAACCTCCCACGTGCTGAACTACTATCATACCGATAGTAATTTAAACTTTCTGTGTTTCTAAATCTAAGATAAGTCTTAAGAAAATAGCAAATGATTGGGTATTTGTTTTATGTAGTCCTATACTTTTGATATAGTTGAATTTAGCTTTGATATTATTTTTGTTTCCTATTCCCTTGTTTCATCCTTTTGTTTGTATTAAGGGGATTTTTTTTTTAGTATATCATTATTTCTTTATATAATTTTTCAGCTTTTTAGGGGCATCAGTTCCTTTAAGGAGATATTTTGGGTGGTGACAAGATTGTGGCATGCTTCTCTTGGAGTGACCTTTTTACTATTTAGGAGCAGACTACTGTGTGGACCTTTCCCACTGTTTTCTCCCAACAGAGATATACCTTATAAAAACACTGGAGTTAGAGTCCTTGGGGTCCAACCGTTCTTTTTGTACCAGCTAAGGGATACCACTGGGGAGTGGGAATTGTGGGAAGGAAAAGTACTTCATCTTATGGTGAACCTGCCTTCCTATTGATAATCCCTTACCAGATCCTTAATCCACCCAATGTAATTAACTCTGAAGGGAAAATGGCATGCCTCTATCTAGAGTAGGATCCATTCTTCACTATACATTGTCATGCTTGGAATGTTTTGGATTTTTGAGCATATTGGCTTTCATTGTTTGAGGTTAAAGATGTTCTGAAAAAATGTAGGCAAATATTCTAAAAATATGCAGAGGCATTTTGGATGTGGGATGCTCTATCTGTGTGACATGTCTTCTGGGGTTTTTCTGTTCTGTCTGTTTGGTCAGTTTATGTAGTACTGTGCTATTCCCATACCATCTTTTAAAAAATGTTTTATGTGTATGATTGTTTACCTGCATGTATGTCTGGACCACTTGTGTGCATTGTCCTCAGAGGCCTGAAGAGTGCCTTGGTCTCCTGGAACTCGACTTAAAGAGAGGGTTGTAGGCTTCCACAAGGGCGCTGGAAACAGAACTCCAGTTCTCTGCAAGATCAGCAAGTACTACTGAGCCCACATCCATCTTAATATAGTTTTATAGTATCAGTATCATCGAGGGAAAGTATTTTTGCCTACTTCATGACTATTTTTTCGTATGCTTATATTAAAAATATTTTTGTATAGCTTATTCTTATTTTTTAAGACAGGCTCTTACTGTGAACCCCACTCTGGCCTTGAGCCTATATTCCTTTTGGCTCAGCTTCCTAGGCCTAGAATTACAGGTATGTCCTGCATGCTCAGCTTAAATAGCTTTGAATGAAAACATTTTGCCATCTTATGGTATTTAGTGAACATGGAGTTCATTATATGTTAGGTATTTATTCAGAGCATTTCCCAGTGTTGGAATGGGAAACAAAAGTATGTGATGCTTGTGTTCATTTATCAGCTTTAGTCACAGTTGTTTTTCTTTTAATTATAGGAACGGTTTTGATCAGAAGTAACAGTGGTCAGTTGATGCTGGTATCTCCTCAGCAAGCTGTAACAGGAGCCAAGACCACAAGTAATGTTGTAACTCCAAGGCCAGCAGTACCAGTCAACACTCCAACGGTCAAGATCTGTACAGTGCCGGTAATCTACCTGCGTTTTCTTAGTTTCCAGCCACTGTCTTCATATAAACGTGGACATGTTCGCCAGTAAAAATTTGAGATAATTTTGCCCAACTTTTAAAATCAAGTGCCAACTTGGTTTTGATACTTGGTAATTACTAAAATAATGAACTGTACCTTCATACTCAGTGATTTTATTATCCTCAAAGAAATTGTTCAAAGAGGCAGTGTGCATCTGCTGAAAGAAAATAACTATTCTGAGTCAGGGTTTTGGAATGTGTGTGTATGTGGTGGTGTGCCTTTATGTGTTCCAAGTAATATGGGAATCTGCTTTAATATTTTGTTTTGCCTTATTTGAAGTGACTTTTTTAATATAGATGTTGATCTCTTTATGTAACTGAAATTTAGTTTGTGTCAGTAAATTTAAAAATATTCTTTTGAGGCCCGACGGCGGTGGTGCATGCCTTTAATCCCAGCACTCAGGAGACAGAGCCAAGCAGATCTCTGTGAGTTCGAGGCCAGCCTGGGCTACAGAGCGAAATTCAGGACAAGTACCAAAACTACATAGAGAAACACTGTCTCGAGAAACCAAAAAAAAAATACACACACACACACACACACACACACACACACACACACACACATACTCTTATGAATATTCTTAGGGTTTCTGTTGCTGTGAAGAGACACTATGACCACGACAGCTCCTATAAAGAAATCATTTAATTGGGGCTTACATTTCAGAGGTTTAGTCCATTATCATCATGGCAGGACATGGCAGCGGGCAGGCAGACATGTTGTTGGAAAGGAGCTGGGAGTTTTATATGTGGGTCGCAGGCAGCAGGGATAGAGAGAGACAGAGAGACAGAGACACTAGCCAGACTTGAGTATCTGAGACCTCAAAGTCTGCCCCAAGTGACACACCTTCTCCAACAATGTCACATCTCCTCCAACAAGGCCACACCTCCTATTAGTGCCACTCCTTATGGGCGTGTGGGGGCCGTTTTCATTCAAGCCACAACATCTTTATTTAACTCAGAAATGCTGGCGTTGGGGAGATAGTTTGGTTGGTAAAGTACTTGTAGCCCAAGCTTGAGGATTTGAGTGTCATCTCCAGCACTCGCTAAACATGTGCACCTGGAGTCATAACACTGAAGTCAAGAGCTTCCCAGGGCTGTCCAGCTGTTGGGGTCAAATTCAAGAGCTCCAGGTTTAGTGAGACACTGTCTCAAAAATAAGATAGAGAACAGTTGAGGTAGATACACAGTGTCAAAGACTGACTGCCCTCTTGCCTGTGTTTCTCCCTCTCTTCCCTTCTTTTCCTCTTTTTAACTTTACATTTATTTGGGGTGTGTGTGTGTGTGTGTGTGTAGGAGATAATATTCATGCCATGGCTGCACTTGTAGAGGTCAGAGCACAACTTTCAGAAGTCACTTCTCTCCTACCAGGTGGAACTCAGGTCATCAGACTTGGTGGCAAGCTCCTTTACCCTTTATGCCATCTTGCTGGTCCTACTTCAATTTTGATACTAGTTGCTCAATTGGTGATTTTCTCTGTCAGTAGTATGAAGCGTGATCCTAATTAGTCTTAACAATAAAAACCCGGAGTCAGATATGAAGAGTGAAAGCTGAAAGAGCAGAGCAGCAGCCACCAGCCACCTATGAGTCCTCCAACTGAATAGACTGAGATCCTGTCTCCACCCGCCTTATATTCCTATCTCTACCTCTCTAGTGCTGGAATTAAAGGCTTGAGCTTCCCATGTGCTGGGACCAAAGGCATTTTCCTCTCAAGTGCTGGGATTAAAGCCTGGCCTCTGTAGTTAAACTAGTGGCTAGCTCTGTCTTCTGATCTCCAGGCAAGCTTTATTTGTCCGAATACAAACGAAATATCATACAATAGTAGTACATTTTCCTTCTCATTTGGTTTAGCTATGGGTTAACAGATTTTTTGTTTATAATTAAATAAGGAATCTGTATGTTTTCTGTATAACATCAAGTTTAAGATTTTATTTTTTTTATTTTCTTATTCTGTGTATGATACATGTGTGTGAGTGTGGGTGCATACATGCTGAAGTGATGTGGAGGTCAGAGGACAGCTGTAGGACTCAGTTCTGTCTTCACATGGGTTCTGGGGATCATACTCAGATTGTCAGGGTTGCATGGCAAGAGCTTTTATCCCCTGAACAGTGTTCTGGGCTCAAGTTTAAGATGTTAGTGATGAATGTTGTAGATCTTATTTACTTGGAAAATTAACATAAAAGATTATTTTGTAAATCAGTTGCCTCATTTAAAAAAAATCTCAGCTGACCAGTTAGCTTTATAGTATAGAATGTTCATAAAGTGCAGTATATAGCAAATGCGTTTGATGAAGTCTTTTCATTTTGTTCACAATACTGATTGATTTAAAGTGATTAATGTTGACTGGGCATGGTGGCACATGCCTTGAGGCAGAGACAGTTAGAGCTCTGTGAATTCCAGGCCAGCCTGGTTTATGTATTGAGCTTAGGCCAGCCAAGGCTACATAGTAAAATCCTTTCTCAATAAAACAAACAAACAAACAACCCTCAAAATGACTAGTATCAATAACTTTGTTATCTTGTCCTTTTCCCAGAATTCCAGCTCACAATTAATGAAGAAAGTGGCAGTGGCTCCTGTTAATAATTTGACCCAGACAGGAACAACTGTGGCCACCACTGCCCCTGGTGCTTCCTCAGGACAAGTGAGTAGTGTGTGTGTGTGTGTGTACTAGCTGTTTTCTCACTACTGTTCAAGTATTTCTTGCCAGGTATTTAAGTGTCTAACTATGTGACGTTGAAGGCATATAATGTATGATGTTGCTCCTCAGACTGTGAACCATTGGAGATGTAGAAACAAGAAACCAGAGTATCTTATTAGATACCCATTGAATAAATGCATTAAAGTAATATAAATACATCTAATAACCATGTATTACAGTCTCTAGAAGGAGGTGCTAAAATAGAATATGGATAAGTTATTTTTTAGGAATCAATACTTGTGAAGAGAAGGAGAGTAAGCTTAGGCTAGACTCATAATTGATAAAATTTTAGCCAACCTAATAGAGAATGTTAGAGCATATGTACCTTGTCAGCATTGTCCCACTGAGAGTCAGCATAGACTATCCTGGGAAAATTGTACTTTGTTCAAGGTATCTTCTTTGCAGCAGAGACCAAATTAATGGAGCTGATAACTGAAAGTCATTCCATAGGGCAGCCAAGACAGTACAGATCTCTCCTTGCAGTGGTTCATTGACACCTACATCTTATGTCACTTGGATGTATGCTTCTCGAACGTGTTACAGACAACTGCCCTGGGATGCTAATGGACTTCTTTCCTTTGGAAACAAAGAGGTTAAAAGGATAGACTATGTAGCCTTACTCCTGTAGCCTACACTAAATCATGTCAGTTCTCTGCTGTCCACCTTACATTACCCTCACTTTTTGCCTACTACTATGCTGGTCTTGGGAGTTGCTTACTAGTATAATCAGATTTTCCTCTTAGGAATCTCTCTAGATCCCTCTGTGGATATGTTCCTGCCCTATCTTGGATTTTCTGTTTTTCTCCACTCGTAACAGATTAGCACAGATTGAGTAATTTATAATGAATAAAAGTTTGTTTGACTCATGATTCTGGAGATGGGAAGTCTAAGATCATGTTGTTGTGGAGGCCAGAAGAGGGGGTTGGATCACCTATAACTAGAGTTAGAGTTAGTTGTTAGCCACCTTGTAAGTGCTGGGAATTGAACCCAGGTCTTCTGGAAGAACAGTAAGAGGTTTTTAACTACTGAGTCATCTCTCCATCCCCTTAATTTTGCCCAGAATTTCATCATTGGTTTTAGTTGTCATTAATCAATATTTTTAATTTACTTCCCATTTTACCAGAACATTCTGTCTGATGTAAGTACCAGTTTATCTGAAGGGAAAATTTGGGTGTCCATTCACCTATCTTTTTTTTTTTTTCCATTTTTTTTTTTTTTTAAAGATTTATTTATTACATATACAGTGTTCTGCCTGCATGTATCCCTGCAGGCCAGAGGAGGGCACCAGATGTCATTACAGATGGTTGTGAGCTACCATGTGGTTGCTGGGAATTGAACTCGGGACCTCTGGAAGAGCAGTCAATGCTCTTAACCCCTGAGCCATCTCTCCAGCCCCCCCATTCACCTATCTTAACTTGTGCAGAAAGAATTTTTCTTGAGATTGCAAGCATCTCAGTTAAAGTCATGCTGCAGATGTTTAGTCTTCTCTGTGCATATTACCCCCTCTACCCTGCTTTTCCTATGCTGTGTAATCTTTAGTATATTTGTTGCTTTATCTCTAGTTTTCTAATTTTGTACTTTAACTTACAGTTTTTGTGTTAAACTTTCTGTCCTGCAGGTGGTGCTAGAGTCACACCACCTCATTCTGATACACATAGAAATTAATGAAATTCCTTTCAGTGTGGAAATAAGACATCCCTCTCTTGTAATGCTATTATGTTTATTCTGATGGTCCACAGGAGATCAGTATAGCTGAGCATATGAAAATTAGTTGATAACTCTAATTTATACTTAAGAGAAAGCAGAAAAGTGCATAAAAAGTATGAAGATTTGTTCTTACAAGTACATTTTTGTGCACTTGTGTGATCACCTGTGTACGCATGTGTGCTAAATAAAGTTTTCCTCAATTGATCTCTCCCTTATTTTAGACGAGGATTCTCACTGAACTTGTCATTTGACCTACAGTGGCTGTTCAGTGAGGTATACTCCACCCTGAGATTACCTATCTCCACCCCACAAACACTGGGATTACTAGAGGGCACCACCATGCCCAGCTTCTATGTGAGCATGATGATTAGAACTCAATACCTTATGTTTGCATTCAGCCATCTTCCCAGCTCCATTAATAATATATTTTTATTAACATTTTAATGACTTTTTTGTGTGACACTGTTTTTCACAGACCACTCTAGATTACATTCCTATTTTTGCTTTTGCATTTGGGCATCAGGATTAGAAGGTTAAGTAACTTGCTGGTAACTAATAATGTAGTAAATGACAGTGAAGAGTAGAGTGGTAGCTGAGAGTGAAATGCAGATCTCCTCCAGTCCAGAGTTCTGATAAAGTGCCGAGGAGTTTAGAGTACCACTTGAAAGCAGAGATGTCCAATTTATTTGTAATCTTTTCAGTGTAAAGTGAAGTTCCCTCTAAGATGTCATAGCAATACATATTTAACGTTATGTTGACTTAATTTCAGTCTGTGGCTGTACCTCCTGTCAAGCCAGTGAATACTGTAACTATCCTGAAGCCATCAAGTTTGGGAGCAGTATCTACCCCCTCAAATGACTCCAGTCTCAAAGCGGAGACCTCAGTAGCTGCTCAGACTAGTCTTTCTCCGGTAAACTCTCACTTGTATCTTTTTTTTGTTGTTGTTGTTATATGCTTTTTCCTGTTTGCTAACATTTGTGATTATTTTTTTTATATCAGACAGTGCTAGAAAATGTGAAAAAATGTAAAAACTTCCTTTCAATGTTAATAAAACTAGCATGTAGTGGATCACAGTCTCCAGACATGGGAAAGAATGTGAAGAAGCTGGTGGAGCAACTTTTGGTAAGTTGATATTGTATAATTTTCAAGCTATGAGAGTCCATAGGACATGTTTTAAATGGGCAATGATGTTTCAATAAAATTTGTTTTAAATATACTTGCTAAAACTTTTTGCTTCATTAAAGCTTTGTTTTGTAGTTGTCACTGCCGTTAGAAAATAATCACTACAGTTAGAAAATCACCGCAGTTAGAAAATCCCTACAGTTAGAAAATCACTGCAGTTAGAAAATCACTGCAGTTAGAAAATCACCGCAGTTAGAAAATCACTGCAGTTAGAAAATCACTGCAGTTAGAAAATCACCGCAGTTAGAAAATCACCGCAGTTAGAAAATCACTGCAGTTAGAAAATCAATCACTACAGTTAGAAAATCACTACAGCTGGGCGGTGGTGGCTCATGCCTTTAATCCCAGCACTCAGGAGGCAGAGCCAGGCGGATCTCTGTGAGTTCGAGGCCAGCCTGGACTACCAAGTGAGTTCCAGGAGAGGCGCAAATCTACACAGAGAAACCCTGTCTTGAAAAACCAAAAAAAAAAAAAAAAATCACTACATACAAAAAAGTAAATCTTTAATGTGTTTAATTTTACCATATATGTAAGGTGGACATAATATTTTAAATATATATTGTTTTTATGCCAGTCTTTTTATGTGTATTTTGTGGACAGATAGCAACAGTTATAAACTTGTCAAATAACTGTTTTAGTTTTAGATCTGTTTATCTTAGACCAACAGACAGCAGTTCTCAAAATTTTGATCTCAGAATATTAGGATATCTTAATATTCTTTTTTTTTTTTTTTTTTTTGGTTTTTCGAGACAGGGTTTCTCTGTGTAGCTTTGCGCCTTTCCTGGAACTCACTTGGTAGTCCAGGCTGGCCTCGAACTCACAGAGATCCGCCTGGCTCTGCCTCCCGAGTGCTGGGATTAAAGGCGTGCGCCACCACCGCCCGGCTTAATATTCTTAAAAATAAATAACCCCTCAAGATATATTTGTGTGTGTGTGTGTGTGTGTGTGTGTGTGTGTGTGTGTGTATATATATATATATATATATATATTTGCCTTTGGAATTAAAACTAAGTACTAAAGCTATTTATTCAACTAAGAATAACAAAGCCATTATATGTTAACATGTAATATTTAAAGAAAAACTACAATTTCCAAAATAATGAAACTGAGTGGGAAATGACATTGATTTGCATTTTGTAAATTTGATGCTGCACTTAATAGAAAGCAGCTGGGTATTCTTTATTCTTCCCTTATTCTATTTTGTGATGGGCTGTTAGAGAATTTGTTGACAGAGTTAAAGAATTACTGTCTTCTTGCAGAGAGGTAGTTGGAATATTGGGCATTTTAGTAGCCTTTTCTAGATCCATGTGGACATTGTTTAGTAGACTACTTAATTATTACACTGTTAATGAATCTCTTAACTCATGTGTAATTTTTATAGTAGCATGCAATGTTTAAAAAAAATGCTGATTCTTAGAATTATGTAGCTCTTCTAAAAGTTTCCATATATTTAATGAATTAAGGTAATTGATTCCTAATTTCTTCCAGCCTTACATATGTATATCTGTATATAGCTATAAATCTATACCTCTGTCTACCTCCCTGCCTACCTTCCTACATCTTGTTTGTGTGTGACTGTGGTGTGTATAAGTGTGTACATGCCATACTCAGAGGTCAGAGGAGGGTGTCAGGTATTCTTCTATATCACTTTGCTTCATTTGTTTGAGGCAGGGTCTCTCATTGAACCTGGAGTTCTTGGTTTTTTTGCTAGACAGGCACCAAGCATGCCATGTCACTCCCCTGATAGCACTGTGGTCACAAGTGCATGGGAGATTATATCTGATTATTATGCTGAAGTTGGAATCCAAACTCAGGTCTTTGTTACACAGAAAGCTCTTAATCACAAGCCACTTCTCTGCCACTTAAGTGTTCTTTGTTGTTTTTGTTTTGTTTTTTTGAGAGGACAGCGTTTCTCTGTGTAACTGTCCTGGCTGTCCTGGAACTCACTTTGTAGTCCAGACTGGCCTCAAACTCAAAAGAGATCTGCTTGCTTCTGCCTCCCACGTGCTTGGATTAAAGGCGTGTGCCACCACCACCACCACCACCACCACCACCACCACCACCACCACCACCACCAGGCCACCCTCAGCAGTTTTTTTAAGTCCAGAGAAAGTTACAAATTTTCCAGAATTGTGATTCTTTGCATATTAGAATCTTCTTCATGAAAAGAATATTGTCTTCACTGTATTCTCTGATTGGACATGTCTATTTTTTAGTTCTCTGGTGGCATGAGATAAAAGGCCTTGTAAAGGTGTTTTTTTTTTTTTTTACCACTTATGAAAAGCTTATGTTCAATCATGAATTAAGTACTTCGCCTCTTCTTATTTTTTTAAGTTCATTTAATTTTAAGAGACTGGCTCACTGCTGTTTACGCTGGCCTTCAACTCCCAGGCTAAGGTGATTGGATTGCCTCCTAGAACATGCACCACTGCACCTAGTTCTGTTTCTTTTTTCTTTTCTTTTTTTTTGGTTTTTCAAGACAGGGTTTCTTTGTGTAGTTTTGTTAAACTATTTGTAGATTGGGGAGACTGCAATCAGGATGTAAAATAAATAAAGAAAGAATATTTGCAGATCTGAAAGTATCTTCTTTTCTCCCATTTCTTAGGATGCAGAAATTGAAGCAGAAGAATTTACTAGGAAACTATATATTGAACTCAAGTCTGCACCTCAGCCACACCTTGTACCTTTTCTTAAGGTAGGGTGTATTTCTTTGGAGAAATTGTTTGGGTTAAATTACTTTAGTTTAAAACCTGACTGTTTTAATGTGACTGGAAATCAATGGAAGATACTACTGATGAGAGAAACTTTAGCACTTTTGTAACGTTCTATAAGACAACATTCATTTGAGCGGTTTAGAAAAACAGGCATAACAGCAACTTTAAAAAAATTCACTTGCATTTAGTTACTTAGTGGGGTGGCTATGTCACGTGTAGAGGTCAGAGGACAACTTAAATGAGTAGGTTTACTTCCACATGGAAGTTGATGGTCTAGAACTCTGGTTGCCAGGTTTGGTGGCAAATACATTTACCCACTGAGTCATCCCACTGGTTCCCCCCAAGAGTAACATCTTACTCATGAGTGTAACTTGATGACTTGGTAGTGTATAATATTTGTATTGGAATATAGTCAAAGATTTTTGTTTTTAGAGTGTGTGTGTGTGTGTGTGTGTGTGTGTGAGAGAGAGAGAGAGAGAGAGAGAGAGAGAGAGAGAGAGAGAGAGAGAGAGAGAGGGGGAGTTGAAGTCAAATGTTGAGGTTAGGCATCGCCCTAAATTGCTCTCCACCTTATATATTGAGGCAGGGTCTCTCACAAAACACAGCTCATGGATTTGGTTAGTTTCATAAGCCAGTTTGCTTCAAGAATTCCTTGTCTCTGTGTCCCAAAAAAAATGCTGGGTTTCAGGATATTTACTTGGGTGCTGGGGATTAAACTCAGATTATTTTTTTCCAGATTCTTAAGTGCTTTTAAATTCTGAGTCATCTCCCTACTCTTAGTTTTTTTGAGACAGGGTTTTATTTATTCCAGGCTAGCTCCTATTTAACATGTAACTCAGGAGTACCTTGAGTTTCTGATAATTCTGCCTCTACCTCACAAGGACTGGGAATATAGATGTAAGCCAACGTGCCTGTCTCAGAGAGAGAGAGAGAGAGAGGGAAGAGCGAGAGAATATATGAGGTCTTGGTGATCCATGTTAAAATAATAAACCAAACATGGTTTATTAGATTTAATATAGTTATAATTTAGCTAATTTACTAGTAACAAGTGATTATAATTGTTAATAATTTATAATGTTGGCTTTCCTCTTCAGAGTTACTGAAGTAAATACATTTTTAATGAAGAACTATATCTTTGATAACAAGAACTTATTTTGACAGAGTAAAAAAGTTTCATTTAGATTTTCAGAAGCTAAAAAGGAATTAAATTGAAATTATAAAGTCATTAAAGACCCAGGACTATAGTGAATTAAGTTTGCTCTGTAAACATTGAAGTAATAGAATGAGTAGTTGCTTTTTAAGAATGTTGGGGTAATGATCCAGGAGAGATAAAAGACAGTTCACAGGGAGGATGTGTTTTGCTTTGTAAAGGATGAGTGGGAAGGAGGTGGGAACACACCAATTTCATAAGGATATTTTAAACAATGGGAACTGTTTCTGAGTAAATGACCAATTGGTTAGATGGGCACAAATCATGATAAGAGGGACCAAAGAAACTGAGAAAGTATTAGCCAGAGACTTGGTATTAGGTAGGAAAAGTTGAAAGATGAGCACAGTAACCAAGTATTACATTTAAATAAGGTGGAATATTGGTCTTTGCATCTGGAGCCATAGCTAGAATTGGGCGGATTTGTCTAGAATGTGAAGTTCTGTTTGTAAAAATCACCCGTGGACATGGTCTGGATTCCCTGATCTACCACTTACTGAGCAGTAGAGGCATTACTTCCAGACTCCTTCATTCCTAACACTTTCAGTTGTAGGTGCTGTTCATAGCAGTGATGTCCTTTGTCCTTTGCTTTGCCCTATTGTATGCTATGAGGGGAGAAGGAGGAAAACTGATGACAATCTGCTGTGTCACAGCAGATGATGTCAGTCAGCTTTCAATTGTAATATGGTGAGGTGATAAA
Organism: Peromyscus eremicus; assembly: GCF_949786415.1. NCBI lineage: Eukaryota > Metazoa > Chordata > Mammalia > Rodentia > Cricetidae > Peromyscus > Peromyscus eremicus. The sequence goes on from NC_081435.1 coordinate 5,465,823, forward strand.
CTTCTTAAGAGAAAGGTATATTTTAGCTCACAGATTTTTAGTCTCCTATTTGTGATTGCCCAAGGTGTTAGCTGTGTGACAACACAGCATGACAGCGGCATGTGATAAAGTCAAACTGCTCCTCACATGGCCTGGAAGTGAAGAAGAAAGAGAGAGACCAGAGTCCTACAGTCCTGTAAATGGCATGCCCCCGTGGCCTTGAGATGAGGGCTTACATTGGGCCCCATCTCCTAAAGACATCTACTAGTATTTTTCCATGGTGCCAAGCTGGGGACCAGCCCTATAACATAAAGCCTTTGAGAGGCACTGGAGATCTATCCAAACCATAGCAGATGACATGATGTGCATTGGTTGCACTTGATTGTCATATGACCTTTTGAGAATAGATGCCAGATAGTGTTTTCTGTTTTAGAGAGAACAAAAACCATTTAATTTGCCATTTTTCTTTTTTTCCCCCCCAGGATTTATTTATTTTTATTTTATGAGTGTTTTGCCTACATGTATGTAAATGTACAACATGTGTGTCTGGTGGACCAGGAGGTCAGAAAGTGTTAGATCCCTCTAACTGGAGTTATGGATGGTTGTGAGTTGCTGTGTGGGTGCTGGCAACCAAACCTCAGTCATCTACAAGAACAGAAAATGCTTCTAACCACTGAGCAGTTCATGAAGCCCTTTCTCTTTCTGCAAAGGTTTACTCTCTTGTTATTTGTGTGTATGTGTACATTTGAGTAAATGCTGTGTGTGTGTGTGTGTGTGTGTGTGTGTGTGTGTGTGTGTGTGTGTCTCTGTGTGTGTGTGTGTGTGTGTTTTACCCTCAGAGGCCAGAAGAGGGCCTCTCATACCCTGGAGCTAGAGTTACAGATGATTGTGAGTTTCCCAGTGGATGCTGAGAACTGGAGTCTTCTGGAAAAGTAGCAAGAATTCTTAACTTCTGAGTCATCTCCTCAGCAGTTTTTTTCATTTTTCAATGTTTTTTTAGTTATATGTAGTAATGGGTTCATTATGATATTTTTAACACATATATGTATTTGGTTATATCTAGCCCCATGAATCCTTTCTTGTCCCCCTCTCGTTTCTGATGATCTCCTTCACACCATCTCTAGTATTTTATGGGTTTGGCTTGTTTGTTTTGACTTTTTTGGCTTTTGATGACCGAATGAGTTTCATGAGAGTGACTTACAAGAACCTGAGTTAGTAAGCTCTATTTAAATGAAAGTGGCGCACACCTTTAATCCCAGCACTCAGGAGGCGGAGGCAGGGGCATCTCTAAGTTCAAGGTCAGTCTGGTCTACAGAGTGAGACCATGTCTCCCAGAAAACAAAACAAGATGGTACCTTACCAGTGGCCACAGTGAAAAAAACAACTCTCCCTCCCCCATAAAACAATAATTACAAGGAAATCCCCCAGGGAGTAGTGGGTCCCTGTGTCCTTCCCCCTCTACTATAGAATGTTGAAGGGACAGATTTTGTGCAGGTCATTTTCTTAAAATACGCCCTTGTGCTTTGAGAATTTCATAAATGCATACTGTATGTTTTGATGGTAATCACCATGTCCCTCCCATCCGTAGTTTGTACTATGTTCATTTTGTAGTCCCTTTGCCCACTCTTCCCAATTTCATGTTCATTTTCTTTTTGTTTTATAAAACCCAGTGAGTTCAGTTAGTGCCACCCTTATGTTTATGGGTGTGGGACAGTCTCTGTTGTGAGACCAGCTTACCAGGGGCCACACTCCTGGGGAGAACTGACTTTCAGCTGTCAGTAATTCCTCAGTTAGGGGTGGGGGTTGGGAGCTCTTCCCCACTTTATGATGGCATGTTGATGGCCTTGATTTTGTGCAGGTCTGTGTAGGCAGACAGCGCTGCTGCTTGTCCTGTCATGTCCGGAAGACCATTTCAGTGCAGTCCTCCTGAGCTGGTCCTTTTTCTTTCTGCTCATTTTCTGAGATGCCCCTGAGCCTTTGAGGGAAAAGGTTGTTATATAGATGTCTCATTGTGTCTGAGTACTTCACATAGTTGAAGTTTTGATTTTCTGTGATGTCACCCATTGCACAAAGAAACTTTTCTGATGACGTCTGAGAGCTGCACTAATCTGTAGTTTAGAGATAAAAAATTTAGAGAGTAGTTTGATAACTATGTTCATTTAGCGGAATAATAGTAATAGGATCACTACTGGGGCATATGAGCTCCCTCAGACATTGGCTCCTGGCCAGGGTTACAGTGCCAGGCATGTGTTATTCCGGCAATATTCTTGCCAGTATTGCACCCAAGGCACTTGTTACTGTAATTCACAGGGTTCTCTAGCTAAGATTGTTGATGACTTACCCCCAGCAGCATGCATAGTACCTTCCAGTACTGTGAAAGCTAGCCAGTAGTGAGAGGTACCTTCCTGGTCGGTACCAACTTGGTTTCTCCAAGTCCTGTGGTCAAAGTATGTGGTTTCTTCCACAGTAGGGTCTTACCAAGTGGAAATAGCCTATATTATTGCTTCAGGGGCCTCTGGGACAGCCTTGGCTAACGAGTTGAAAGGATGTATCCCCCATTTACTGTTTTTTTAAATTTTATTATCTTTTCTTCACTCTACCTTCCCATTCATCTCCCCACTAAAATCTCTCCCAATTTCCCCTCTTTTTTTTTTTTTTTTTGACAAGGTTTCTTTGTGTAGCCTTGGCTGTCCTTGAACTAACTCTGTAGACCAGGCTGGCTTCAAACTGACAGAGATCCTCCTGCCTCTGTCTCCCAAGTGTTGGGATTAAAGGCATGCCCCACCACCACATGGCCCCATTTTTTCCTCTTATATGCACATCTTGTGAAGGTAATCACAGCTGGGATTTATGTTCCACATGGGCCCCCTTCCTCTGGTGCTGTAGCATTCGTTATCCCACTTTTGTGATATTCCCTGAGCCTTGAAGGGGTTGATATACATGTCTCAGTTATAACTGGCCATGCAATGGCTGCTTATTCTTGGCACGTTGACCAATTATTAGTCTCTTCAGACTACTGACCACTGCAAAAAGAAGCTTCACTGACCCAAAGCTAACAGCAGCACTAATCTAGGAACACAAATATAGTTATTTTGAAAGAGTTTGGTGGGTATAGAATGCTCATTTAACCAAAGAACAGCAATAACATTGTTACTAGGACCTACCTCCTCAGCCAGAGAATTTTGAGCAGGTTTACAGTAACAGGGCCTCAGATCTAGTCAGAAAGCAATTGATCTGCTCTGTAGTGGAACTGCCACTGTTGCACTAATGGCTGCATCTTGCCTGGCTTGGTGCATGCAGAATCCACAGCTGAATAAAACCTTTGGTGACTTTTCCCTGGAGCAGCCTAAATGGCACATCTGAGAACTATGAGGGATACCTCATGGAGGAGCCTGCAGCCCAGTTTCACTTTGTGACCCAAGCATATGGCCACTTCAGCACTAGGGTCTTATCAGTTAGCTCTAGGGAGCAAGCAACAGCAGTGGCAGTCACCTGTATTGTTCGGAGGCCTTGGGACTCTCTGGCCAACAACTTGAAGCAGTAGCCCACTGCTGGCAATGAGAAGTTCATTTAATGGCCGCTGGCTGCTTTCTGCAAGCAGCTTTATCTACCACACCTGTACCTCCATTCTAGCGCTCCCTGTTTTTCGATAGCTTACCAAGCATTGGGTTTTTGTTTCCCCCATACTTTGTTAGTTTTAGTTGACTCTCTCTCCCTCCTGGCTTCTCTCTTTGTTCACCTCTTCACTTAAACCTTTCTACCCCTAGCCTTACCTCCTGTATCACGTGTTCTAGTATGTGCCCCTCCCCCCATGAAGAATTTTTTCCTTTTATGCAGTATTAGTAATTGAACCTAAGGCTTTGAACTCTAGTACTCCAGCTAAATCCACTATCTTTTCTTTTCTTTTCTTTTCTTTTCTTTTCTTTTCTTTTCTCTTCTTTTCTTTCTTCTTCCTTCCTTCCTTCCTTCCTTCCTTCCTTCCTTCCTTCCTTCCTTCCTTCCTTCCTTTCTTTCTTTCTTTCTTTCTTTCTTTCTTTCTTTCTTTCTTTCTTTCTTTCTTTCTTTTTTCCTTTTTTCCCCAGACAGGGTTTCTCTGTGTAGCTCTGGCTGTCCTGGAACTCAATGCTGTAGACTAGGCTGATGGTGAACTCAGACATCCTCCTGCCTCCGCCTCCAGAGTCCTGGGATTAAAGATGTGCACCACGCCCGACTGTATCTGCTTTCTAATGACCTATGAATCCTCCTTTTACTGGTTGTTTTTTTTTTTTTTTTTTTTTTTTTTTTTTGGTTTTTTGAGACAGGGTTTCTCTGTGTAGCTTTGCGCCTCTCTGGAACTCACTTGGTAGCCCTGGCTGGCCTCGAACTCACAGAGATCCGCCTGGCTCTGCCTCCCAAGTACTGGGATTAAAGGCGTGCGCCACCATGTTTTTTGTTTTTTTTAAACAACACTTGATATCTCCTGGCATCATTGAAAGAGCTTGGTAGTTAAATGCCACATAGAGAGGATAGATTTGGCATTTCAGCTTAATCCTGGCCATGATTAAGAAATGATTAATTAAATATATACATCTTGTTTGTTTAACTCTCATTACTTTAACATTTGTTTCCAATTAGGTTTTTCTGAGAGCTTCCTTTTGCATTTCCAGTTGAGACATAGTAAATCGTTTTTTATTTTGATATAGAGGCTTTATATCCAACGTTTGAAAGCTATTTAACAATATAACCTAGATTCTTCTGTGTTATAAATAACCTTATAGATACTAAGTTAATCATTGACATATCCAGAATAAATTTAATATTTTCTCACTGAGAAAGTACTTTGGCCTTTTTATAATGTTGCTAAATACAAATTTTGCTTTGCTTTTGGCTTGTTTTGTGACCTTCATCTTCTTTCCTCTACTGTTTCTAGAAGAGTGTGGTTGCCTTAAGACAGCTTCTCCCTAACTCCCAGAGCTTCATTGAGAACTGTGTTCAGGAGGTCTCTGGGGAGGTGGTCATTGCCTCCTGTTCCACAACAGCAACAGCTTCTCCTGTGCTGACAAGTACAGTTGCCCCAGTCCTTGTCTCCGGAGCAGCCGCCCCCAGAACGCTGCCTGTCCAGACTCCGAGTCCACTTTCTGGTCCAGGAGGAGCAAACGCTGGAGCTGGGACACTGCATCCCGTGGTCCCCGCTGCTGTGGCGGGAGGAACACCTGCCACTGTTTTGCTGCAGACTTCCAAACCGCTGGCAACATCGGTTCCAAATGCAGTGACAGCAGTCTCTCTTCAGCCCGAGAAGCCAGTCGTGTCCGGGGCAGCAGTTACCCTGGCCCTTCCTCCAGTGACTTTTGGAGAAACTTCAGCTGCACATGCTCCTCTTTGTCTTCCGTCTGTGAAGCCTGCCATTACCTCTGCTGGGACCCAACCCGAGACACCCTCCATTGGCACTCCAGTCCAGATCAGACTTGCGCAGCCAGGCCCCCTTCTTCCACAGGCAGCTGGCATTCCACAGGCCGTCAAAGTCAAGCAACTAGTGAGTACCAGTTCGTTTCTTGTAGCTAGAGTTTTCCTGCCTGGCCCACAGTCAGGACAAATCTCTCTCACCTGCCAGTCCCACAGCCGCTCAGACCCAACCAAGTAAACACAGAGACTTATATTGGTTACAAACTGTATGGCCGTGGCAGGCTTCTTGCTAACTGTTCTTACAGCTTAAATTAATCCATTTCTATAAATCTATACCTTGCCACATGGCTCGTGGCTTACCGGCGGCATCTTCACATGCTGTTTGTCATCTTGGCGGCTGGCAGTGTCTCTCTGACTCAGCCTTCCACTTCCCAGCTTTATTCTCCTCCTTGTCCCGCCTATACTTCCTGCCTAGCCACTGGCCAATCAGTGATTTATTTACTGACCAATCAGCAACACACTTGACATACAGACTATCCCACAGCAGTTTCTTCCCCAACTCCTTATGCAGAAAACTCCACATGTTCAGAAGACTGTCAGGACTTTGTATGCTTCCCAAACTTGACTAGTTGAGATCTTTGAGCCTCGCCTGCTCACTTTCCCTCCTATAGCTGCATAGAGAAAGAAGCTCACACATAGTGTTTCCTGAGCATGGAGAGGAGTTGTGGAAGTCGGGACTGTGTACTTCAGAATTCTATGTGTGTTTCTCCCTCCCTCCCTCCCTCCCTCCCTCTTTTCTTCCCTCCTCCCCTTTCTTCTTTTCAGTGCTAAAGATGGTGCTAAAACACCGAAGCATTCTAGGCAAACATTCTACTACTGAGCTGTAGCACTGGTCTTTCTTTAACTTATTGCCAAGTTGGCTTTAAATTTGCAGTCCTGGGAATACATGCTTGTACAATCTTATGTGACTGTGTATCTCCTAATGAAAAGGGTGGTTATTAAGTTAACATAGCCAAACCTGTTGTCGCCAAACCTGTTGTCACACAGGGGCATTGATATATTTATTAGTTGTCTCAGTATTAATCTTTAAAAAAATTGTTTTTAACATTTATTTGCTTTGTTTCATGTGTGTGAGTGTTTTGCTTGCATGCATGTATGTGTGGAACTCACAGATCCTCTTCCCTCTGATTCCTAAGTGTTGGGATTACATTAAAATAATGATTTAAGTGCCTAGTCTAGTTATTTGATAGAACTCTCTTTGTTTTGTATTATTGCTTCAATGTTACATTAAATCTAAATATTTTTGGGAGCTATTACATAGGTGATTATTATGACCTTATTTTAGTACTGAAGATTGAAGCTAGGGCCTTGTACATTCTGGGCAAGTGTGCTATCATTGAGTTGTAACGCCAGCCTTTTGTAGTGTGTGCTCGTGCTCAGTGTCTCTCTCTGTCTCTGTCTCTCTCTCTCCCTCCCTCCCTCCCTCTCTCCCTCTCCCGTGTGTGCATGTGTATTTATATATATCTATAAGTATGTGGAAGCCAGAGGTTGACATTGGATTTTTTTTCTTGATTTTGGTCCTCCTTATATTTATTTCTGTTTATGTGAGTCTGAGTGAATATATGCCACCTGTTTTCTGATGCCTTAAGAGGCCAAAAGTGGGAGCTGTAATTACATGAAGTTGTGAGCCTCCTAGTGTGGATGCTGGGAATGACTGTATCCTCTGGAAGAGCAGGAAGCACTCTAACACAGAGCTATCTCTCCATCCCCTTCCCAGTTGAATCCTCCTGTTTCTGCCTCCAGTATTGGACTTACAGGCATGCTCCACTATTCCCAGCTTTGATGTGGGCACTGGGAGCACTATCTATTGAACCTATCCTTTCACATTTTTAATTTTTTTTTTTAAACAGGGTCTTGGCTTGGTGGTGATGGTGCTCGCCTTTAATCCCAGCACTTGGGAGGCAGAGGCAGGTGGATCTCTGTGAGTTCCAGGCCAGCCTGGTCTACAGAGCAAGATCCAGGACAGGCACCAAAATGACACAGAGAAACCCTGTCTTGAAAAACAAAACAAAAAACAAACAAAAAAATGCTAAGGAATAAGGGAGGGCATGTAGGAAATTGTACAGGAATGTATTTTTTCTTATTCTTAGCATGTGGAATAGATTCTTTGGTAAAAAAAGGAAATTTTAGCTGTTTATTTGATTAGACATTGTTTAGAATTTTCTACTTCATTAAGGAAAAGACACTTTATTTATTTATTTATTTTTCGAGGCAGGCTTTCTCTGTGTAGCCCTGGCTATTCTCCAACCCACTTTGTAGACCAAGCTGGCCTTGCACTTACAGATCTGCCTTCCTCTGCCTCCCAAGGGCTCGGGTTAAAGATGTGGTCCATTGGGTACCTGAACTTAAACTGAGAAATGAAACATTCTTTTTTGTTTGTTTGTTTTGTTTTATTTTGTTCTGTTTTTCAAGACAGGGTTTATCTGTGTAGCCCTGGCAGTCCTGTAACTCACTCTTGTAGACCAGGCTGGCTTTGAATTCACAGAGATCTGCCTGCCTCTCTGCCTTCTCAGTGCTGGAGTTAAAGGTGTTTACCACCACCGCTGGGCATGAAACATGTATATTCAGTGATCCTTCTACTATTGTTCTGGGCAGTGAGATTGGGAACCAAAGAATTGGGGGAACTGATTCAGGCAAAAGTCTCTTTTTGGTAGAACTGAGGGGAATTAGAACCTTCTTTACTGGTCATTACTAGTTCTTAAGTTAGTGCTAAGCTTATTGATGGGCTGTAGCATAAAGGTCCATGAGCTTAAGTAATACTTTGTCACTTGCATACATTAAAGAAATCATTAATATGTTATGAATTTACAGCTAATTTTATGATGAAGAATCCAGACATACTAAGTGACTCATCTAGTGGTAGTCCATTAGGTTTCTGGTTTTCTAGAGTGTCCTTAAACATGTCGGTGATAATGTCTTGAAAGCATTGTAGGTTTGACATATTATTCACTGGAAATCATTACAACTGCAGAAAAAGCATAACAGAAAAATCTAATGATAAATTTTAAGGTTTTTTTTCCTTCCTATTTTTATTCTTTAAAAAAAGTAAAAATTCTGCTTTTTTGTATGTTTTTTAGGCGTCAAATTTGATGTTAGCCTCACTCTGTTAAATAGAGAGAGCCCCAGTGGGAACGATAGTAAAGCTGTATTATACATTTATTTTATGACATTTACTTAGGACAGCTAGAATACAGTGCTCCAGATTGAGCTAGGACATGCTTTAGAAACTGACCCTTAAAATTGGTATTTTAACTCCAACTATTGAAAATTTTTGGTTTTAGTGTCTTAGTTTAAAGACTTACTCTAATTTTATGAGTATTTTTCCTTAATTTATGTATGTACACTATGTGTGTGCCAAGTACCTGTAGAGGTCAGTAGAGGCCATAGGAATCCTTGGTACTAGAATTACAGATGTTGGTGAGCCACCATGTGGGTGCTCGGCATCAAACCTGGGTCCTTTGTAAAAGTAACAAGTGCTCTTAACCATTGAGCATCCTCTATAACCCTAGAAATTAAATTGAATTTAAAGTTGAAAAGTAATTACAGAATACATTGAGTCTATTATAAACCATAATCCAGTTTAATCCCGTGTTTAGGTGAGGAATAGAACGCTTAGGAGAGCTAAAAAGAAGCAAGCAAACATTTCTTTATGGTTTATAAGAAATACCACACGTGGTTATTTAAAAATGAAAATCTCCACATTGGATCATATCTGTGGTCAGGCTACTCACTATGAAGAAGATGCACATTTTAAAGAATATGCAGCTGAATGTCCTGATTTGACACATTTTAAAGAATATGCAGCTGAATGTCCTGATTCGATCAGGATATTTCCTTTAATAATTGTTTGGCAAACTGTAACTTTGTTAATTAATTCAGGGTATGTCTTGCCAGGCACTGCCTTGAATGAAAACAATTCCAGCATCATTAAAACCACACACACACACACACACACACAGAGTTTGACAGAGTATGACATAAAGTCGATTGTTTATGATGTCTTACTTGTATTCACTAAAAATCTTAAAAAGACCAAATCAGTCTTTTATCAATTATCTTACTTTAAGAGGAAAATAGAGCATAATTACCTCAGGGTTTTTGGAACAATGATTTGAGAAGACTTGGCTTTGAAAGAGTAAGGTTTCCTACGAATCCAGTCACATGAGAACTGTACCACCTCCTGGGCCCTGGAACTCCACTTATCCCCTCTCTATTACTTTTCTTTAATAAACTTAACATAAGTAGCATCTTTTACATCATAAGATGTTTTATCTTTTTGGCCTCCTGATACATAAATGTGGCATTGGTGAGACATCCAACAATACTGCTAACCAAAAGCTTTATCTCCTTCAGCTTCTCTTTGCCAAAATAGCCAAATGTTTATACTCTTTGCTCTGCAGTCAGCTGATCAATGACCGTGTCTATTCATACCATTATCATTCATACTATGATAATTCTTTTAATAGTTGATCAGGAGCTTAAGATGTTCTTTTATTGTTGTTTTTTGTTTGTTTGTTTGTTTTCGAGACAGGGTTTCTTTTTGTAGCTTTGGAACCTGTCCTCGAACTCGCTCCATAGACCAGGCTGGCCTCGAACTCACAGAGATCTCCCGGAGTGCTGGGCTTAAAGGCATGTGCCACCACCACCTGGAAAGATTTTCTTAATATTTATTTTTGGTTAGAATATTGGACAATTTTATGTCTTTAGGCTTTTGTATAAGATCTCTAACTATACTTCAAGTTTGAGAATTCTTCCAAACTACCATTACATGGTTTCAATTCATATTATTTTATGAAATTATACATAAAATTATACATTTTACCCACCACCACTTTAAAAAAAATTATTACTGCATGCTCTCTTTTCTTTATATGCCACATTTTTTCCTTGTTGACTATTTATTGTATGTTATAGTCAGGGGTTCTATGAACTAAAATGGTTCAGTTTCTTTTAGGTGTAAGCTTTTTATTTTGTACTCAAATACTTGAAATGTGAACCTACTTGGTAGTTCTGGGAATTTTTGTAAGAATTAAGTTCTTACAAAGGCTAATGTTAATGGCTCGTCATCATTTTTCCTATAGTAATTATACACTGAAAGTAAACTCTAGGCTTATTATTTTATGCTTAACTTTTTTGTGTAGAAACAATCAGATGAGTTTTGTTACCATCTAGGGGTTTTGATCTGGTTCATTTTCTCTAACAGTTAAGGATTTGAAGGGCAGGAAACCTCTCCATTGAAGCAGGTAGCAGCAGAGAACACTTACCACACACAGGAACAGACAGAATCAGCAGTTGAAGGAAGGCTTTCATTAAGGGTGAAACACATAACCCTAAACACACAGAGAAAAAGACCCCCTGCAAAGCCGAGGAGGCACTCAGGAAGCTGAGAATCCAATCTGTAGGGCTGAGGGTTTTACGTCTTTGAAGAGACCTCAGTGTTGGTCAGCAGAAGGACAGGATGGGGATTGACTCACAACTGTTATGTTATTTTGCCTTGCTTTGACCCGGTTGAGCCAGTGCAGGAGAGGAGGAGCCCAGGAGGCCTTTGTTTAAGGCTGCCAGGCTTTTGCCTACCTTTTTGGTGGGGTATTTGAAGGGTCCTGGAGAGGCTGAATGTGGGGCAGATGTAGAAAAGGCCATGTAATGGCCAGGTTCCCAGGGTCCTCCAGAGGAGCAGGCACAACACAGCAGCCTGAGGCTGCCCAGCACAGATAGAGGGAGGCACCCTGCTCTCAGTTTTGAACATCAGATACCAAGGAGTTGTAGAAGTCCTAGATGATGGAGTGGGCCATTCAGCATACAGGAATGAGGGTCAGGACCACAGGGATGACAAAAGATGATCCCAGAGATGAGCACCAGTCGAGACTTGGAATTCTTGTCTTCCACACAGGTAGTGCACTTGGCTCCAGCAAGGTAGACCAGCAGTCCAAGCAGGACAAGGAGGGTGATGACACCGAGGGCTTTTGCAGCTTGTAGGTCCTGGGGCAGTGCCAGCAGTGAGTCATACACTTTGCACTGCATCTGGACAGTACCCTGAACCACACAGGATGTCCACAGCCCCTCTCATACCATCTGGGCCACTATGATGCTGTTGCTGATTAAGGCTGTCACCTTCCACCTGGGCAGGGCACAGGACACCAGGGCATTGACACAGCTAAGCAGAGTTGGGATTATCCTCAAGAATGCAGACTGGTAGAGGCCAAGATTCCTAGGTCAAAAGAGAGATTCTTTTCTTGATTGTCAGTCTTAATGCATAAAGGTGCATTCATGAACTTTAAAAGGCCTAGCCCTAGTACTTCAGAATATGTATGTGATCTCAGATCTCAATTTATATCTCAATTGAAAAATATATTATTTTTTCAAGAGTTCTTTTCTAGCCTGATTTTGTGGTTCAGGACTATGATTCTAGTTATTCAGGAGGTTGAAGCAGAAGGATCACACATTTTTAAAGCCCATCCAACCTAGTTAGTTTTGAGACTCTGTCTCAAAAACAGAACAAACATATAACACAACTTTTATCAAAGAATGATGGCAAGTGAATTATTCCAACTTATCTCCATTGCTAGGAAGCCTCTTTTACCAATAGTGATAGCAATTGAATTATTTCATCCTATGTTGTTTCTCAATGGAGACATTGGAATGTGCCGTGGGTTAATGCTTTTGTACACTGGTTTAACAAAACACTGATGGGCCAGTGTCCAGGCAGGAAGTATAGGTGGGATAAGCAGATAAGGAGAATTCTGAGAAGAGGAAGGCTGAGTCAAGAGTCACCAGCCCGCTGTCCAGGAAGCAGCATGTAATGGCACACAGGTAAAGCCATGGAAAACATAGTGACATACAGATTAACAAAAGTGGGCTGAGTTTAAGTGTAAGAACTAGCCGGGCGGTGGTGACGCATGCCTTTAATCCCAGCACTCGGGAGGCAGAGCCACGTGGATCTCTGTGAGTTCGAAGCCAGCCTGGTCTACAGAGCGAGATCCAGGACAGGCACCAAAACTACGCAGAGAAACCTTGTCTTGAAAAACCTTAAAAAAAAAAAAAAAAAAAAGTGTAAGAGCTAGTCAGTAGGAAGCCTTAGCTAATGGCCAAGCAGTTTTAATTAATGTAAGCCTCTGTGTGTTTACTTGGATGTGAGCAGCTACGGATTGGGTGGGACACAGGGGAAAACTTTCAGCTAGAAATGGTGCCCAACATGCGGCAAGAGTTTCCACCTAAAACTGAGAAAGCTTTAAAAAATATGATTCTAAAACGGAGCTAAAAACAGCTTCCTAGTTGTGTGTCTCAGGCAAGCCCTGAACTACAACATGGTGGGTTCGCAGCAGCGTGTGGGCTTGACTTGCAGTGTAGTGGATTTCTACCACAGTATACAGAGGCATCTCCAAGCTATGCAGTATGCTTAGTGGTGGATATAGTTTCTGCTAATACAGACAAGGAAAAAAAGAAAAAGAAAAAGAAAAAAAGGTTTCTGGGCTACACGCTGCTTTAATGGAGGTATAGGCCCACTGCTTCTGAGAGTTGTTTGTACACATGACCCAGAGCTGGAGGTGAATTACCTCTGCCATGGTGAAAAGCTGAAATGAGTGAAGTCAGCAGCCAAGGCTGCCACTTCAGTCCTAAAAACACAGGTTAGCAGTTTAAAAATCTCTCTTGGCCAGAAAAGGATTATAGATTCAAAATAAGACAGATTCAGATGTGATAAACCCTAAACAGTTTACAATGCATGTAAAAATGTACATAGGCTTGGAAGAGAGAGAAAAAGGTATATAGACAGTTATATAAAGAAATAAAAAGTTTTAAAAATAAAGTCTTTAAAGAGAAAGTAAAGATAATATAAAAAATAAGCCACGTAAAGATGGAAATCACACAGAGAGTCTGGATCATGTTGTCTTTAGGATTTTTAACTGGAGAGAGACATTTGATTTTAAAAGCTGCTGAGTTAAATTTTTATATATATACACACACACACACACACACACACACACACACACACATTTTTTTTTGTTTGTTTTTTTCGAGACAGAGTTTCTTTCTGTGTAGTTTTGTGCCTTTCCTGGATCTCGCTCTGTAGACCAGGCTGGCCCCAAACTCACAAAGATCCGCCTGCCTCTGCCTCCCGAGTGCTGGGATTAAAGGCGTGCGCCACCACTGCCCGGCCCAATATGTATATTTTAAAGGTATCTCAATTTCAAAATTTATGTATAAGGGTATGTTGCTTTGGAAAAGAAGTTATGCTTTTGTTTCCACAGAAGATGAGAACCTGTGGATTGCTTCCAGGCTAATATGGTTTGACCATCCAAGACCCCCTGAAAGGTCTCCGATGACACCATGGCCCAGATGATCCAACATCCAGAATGGTTTCAAGGCAACTGGCTCAGACCGTGTAGCCTCACATACTATTTCATTCAGGACTTGACCATAATTCTTAATTTTCTCAGGATCCCCATAAGAATACAGTGCCCTTTATCAGCAGGAAGTAGCCTAGAAAACTATGCCCAAATTCCCAAAAAATGGATTATGGATGTTTGTCTTTGTTTAGGTTGTTGGTTACAAATTGTTACTGGTCATAGTCAATGTCTTTCTAAAAGAAGAAAGGAGGATATGATATAGAAATATAGGATATAGATATGATAGGGTGAAAGGGTAGATTATTGAATCTACTTTTAAAGAGCAACAACTTGTTTGAAATGTTTTACATTCCTATGGATTTTAGTTTATTGATACAAATTTAAAGTTAATTTTGTTATACTGTATGTATATTTCTACTCTTGTTTAAAGTATTTTGTTTGTACAACTCATTTGAAAATGTGTATAGTTGAGAAATACAGATTAATAATTAGTTATGATAATCAAACTTATAGTCATGTTAATTAAGTTTTCTAGGTATACATAGATATATTTCAATTAGATAGGTAATCTTCAAACACTGATTCAAAGACCTACAGAATTTTTAAAATATTTTAGAAACTTAGACTTTCTGGACAGTGAGACATATCTGCTCCTAGCAGCAACAATTTACTTCAAAAACAAAGATGAGCATCAAAGACACTCCATATGGAGTTTATCTTCTTCTTGGCAAAAATAGCCATTTGAGCAAGAAACTGCTCTTGCCTTGACTGCTTGAGAAAATGTTACATTGACTGGACATAAAGTACCCATGAAAAAAGTAACCACTGAACTTTGCAAGGCAAAATGGTCCTTCAGGTTCCTGCTTTGCAGAAGAAACTGCCAGACATTCTACAGGACACAGAAAAAAGTGACTAAGAGACTCCAGGCTTATATGGCTGAAGATGGATGCCCCAAAGTTACAGAGGAACTTTGGATGACTGTCTAGGCAGCCAGCTGTGTCTGTCATTCTAGATTTTTGGAAGTTGCTTACAATGCACTTCCTGTTTACTTATGTAATATTATATCCTTCTGGGATCTTTGATGTAGTTGAAGACTAGATAGTTATAATTATAGTTTTCCTTGGTTATGATAAGATAAAATTAGATATGAAACTTTAGACTCACAAATATCAGATAAATAGAATATTTTCTTTAATTTTACCAAATACAAATAGACTAGATATTGTAACTGTAATTCTTGCTTGATAACTGCTCTATTATATGTAATTTTACTATGTTAAAGTTAAAACCTTCCTTTTTAATTAAACAGAAAAAGGGAAATGCTGTGGGATAATGCTTTTGGACACTGCTTTAATAAAACACTGATTGGCCAGTATCCAGGCAGGAAGTATAGGTGGGATAAGCAGACAGGGAGAATTCTGGGAAGAGGAAGTCTGAGTCAGGAGTCACCAGCCTGTCGTCCAGGAAGCAGCATGTAATGGCACACAGGTAAAGCCATGGAAAACGTGGCAACATACAGATTAACAAAAATGGGCTGAGTTTAAGTGTAAGAGCTAGTCAATAGGAAGCCTTAGCTAATGGCTGAGCAGTTTTAATTAATGAAAGCCTCTGTGTGTTTACTTGGAGGTGAGCGGCTGCAGACTGGGTGGGACACAGAAAAACTTTCAGCTACAGGAATGCTTTGTGTTTCTTGTTACTTTTTTTGAGACAGATCTTACTATGTAGTCCTGGCTGGCCTAGAACTCAGAGAGATCCTCCTGCCTCCTGAGTGCTGAGATTAAAGATAAGTGCTACCATGCCTTGCTTGCTACATATTTTTTTTAGTTGCACACAGTTGATTTGTACATTTTTATTACAGATAATTATACAACAAATTGTTTTGGTAAATTTTTACTCAGAAGTATGTATCTTGGGCAGACCATCACCCTTTAGAATAAACATAGAAATATTTAAGAACTTCTAATTTTCTTGTTATCAGTAGCTGGTGCAAATACATGATGACTTTTTCTTCTTTGAAGTGAAAGTATTACACTCTGCTTTTCTGTCTGTTCTTTGAAGTTAAAAGTACTAATATTTTTAGCGCTTTAATTTCTCTTTATCCCTAACCATTACTGTATTTCTGTAACTATTATTTAGGAGAACAGTACTTTCTGAAGGGTTTAAGAATGAAACTTTTTAAAAATAGTACATAAAAGTCCTTATCTTTTATAGGTATATTTTGAAATATTATGAATAAAAAGTATTTCCTAAGCAAGGTGGAGGTGGCACACGCCTTTAGTCCCAGCACTCAGGACTTGTAGCTGGATTTGAGGCCAGCCTGGTCTACAGAGCAAGCTCCAGGACAGCCAAGGCTATACAGAGAAACTGTATCTAGAGAAGTACAAAAAAAAAACAAGCAAAAATTTCTTATGTTTGCTATAAAATTGGGAAGTGAGTAAAAGGTATACGTGAAACATGATTATGCAAGAATTAATCATTGTTTAATCTGGGTAGTGGTATAAATGGTTTCATTTTGTTCTCTATACTTTTCCATGTGTTTGAAATTTTCCATGGTAAGTTAAGAAATAAAAATAAGATTTGTATGATTATTTTCTGAAGTTTGAATTCTTCTGTAGAAAATATTTAATGTATGTGATAATGTTTTACAGTTTTTTTGTTTTTTTTTTTTTTTGGTTTTTCGAGACAGGGTTTCTCTGTGTAGCTTTGCGCCTTTCCTGGGACTCACTTGGTAGCCCAGGCTGGCCTCGAACTCACAGAGATCCGCCTGGCTCTGCCTCTCGAGTGCTGGGATTAAAGGCGTGCGCCACCATCGCCCGGCCATGTTTTACAGTTTTGAATGAGATAATTTTGCTGCATACAAATTAAACTGGGTGTGGTGGTATATACATCCAAACATTTAGGAAGCTGATGCAGAAGATTCCCCATGTTTCAGAGGCCATCCTGGAGATAAATTTTAAGTAGGCATTCTTACTGTGCTAGATAGAGGTATATATAGCTAGATAAAAACGAACTATTAAAAATGAAAGCTCTTGTTCATTGCTAAAGCGGGCTTCCTTGGGTGACTGTAATGAACTCTGTTTCAGGTAGTCCAACAGCCTTCAGGAGGCAATGCAAATCAAGTGACCACCATTTCCTATTCCTCACCATTGACCACTCAGAAGTGTGGTCCGAAGATGCCAGTGACTGCTATAGTGCCTACTGGTAAGTTTCCTACATGTCCGTGCTGGCATTCCAGCTTCATCACAGTGGATCTGGAACATGACAGGGCTTGTACCTCTTGTATTAAGAGAACACTTAATAAGTACAGGAACACTATTTTAGGGGTATATATTGTTTTGAAATAAACAACTGCTTATGATATATTGTTAGATAAAACATTCTAGTAGTAAATATGTGTTAAAAATATACCAATATAAATAAAATATCGTCAGCATTTTTCTGTTGCTTTTTGTACATGATGTTTTTATAATGATGCTAATTCTAAAGACAATTTGAGACTACAGAAAAACATAATGTAGAGATCTTTATAAGATGATTTCTTATGCAGTTATTACATTCACAAGCCTATTATAATTTAAACACAGTTCTTTGGTAGTTTAAGATAGTCTTTGTTTATTTCATATTTACTAAAAACTGTCCTGAATTTTCCTAATGTGACATGATTGCTTTTTTTTCCCCCCAATTCTACTGTTTTCTTTCTTGTTTTTTACAGCTTCCATCATAAAGCAAATTACTCTGCCTGGAAATAAACTCCTCTCACTTCAAGCTCAAACATCTTCTATTCAGAACAATAAAATAAAAGAGAATGGAGCAGCATGCGTCAGGTAAAGGAAATCAGCAGTTAAAACTGGGTCTGATGTATGGAAGTAAAGTTTTAGGGGAAATGATGGTAAAGAATAATGTCTAAGTAAACAGATAAGAATACCTTTTAAAAATCCTGACAGAGCCATGGTTTGATTCCTAGCACCCACATGGCAATTCCTAACCTTGTGTAACTCCGGTTTCAGTAGATCCAGTGGCCTGGTCTGGCCTCCCTGGGCACAAGGCATTCATGCAGTGCACAGACACAAATGTGGGCAATATAACAATATACTTTAATTAAAAATTACTGAATATAATTTACAAATAGCAAGCACAAATCTTCCATGCTTTTTGCAATGGATTTGACAAACCTGGTAGTTGTCTAGACTCAGGTACTCTGAGCATGTCCATTATCAGGGCATGCACCCTTCAGATCATGTACCTCTGTCTCCTGCTTCTGCCAGTCCCTGTTCTTAGGCTTGTCACCGCAGGTACAGGGCATTTTTGTTTATTCTTGAATTTATACAAGTCGAATATTATTACGGTTGTCTTATTTCCAATTTTGCTTCTGTAGTTTCAGGTAATGGCAGTTAGGAATGCTCTGAAAATATTAAATGTAAAATTCTAGAAATAATCCATGTTTTAATGTGTCGTTCTGAATGGCATGACCAAGTCTAGTGCCGTCATGTTCAGCAGGTGACCCATCCCTTGTCCGGTGTGTGCAGAACTGATATGCTGCCCACTGCTTGGTCACTCGGGAGGCACCTCAGTTATCAAGGAGTCCGTTCAGGTAGTTCAGGCTGCGTCCCCTGCCCGTGTTGCTCTCTTCACTTCGTCTCCTTGTGTAGACATTGTGTCTTCTATCCGGATCCTCCAAGGGTGAGCACAGGTTAGTGTGAGGACTGAGAAAAACACATGAAACTCTTACTGAAGGGTATTGTTAGAATTAGTACTGATTAGCCTCCCTGTGCCTAATTTACAGACGAAACTTTATTCTAGATTTTTATGTGTAAGAAAAAAACATCATGTATGTAGGACTTCATTCTAGGACCCCTTGTCCAATTCCAAAATCCTTCGATGTTCATCTTTTTTTTTTTTTTTTTTGGTTTTTTTTTGGTTTTTTTCGAGACAGGGTATCTCTGTGTAGCTTTGCGCCTTACCTGGAACTCACTTGGTAGCCCAGGCTGGCCTCGAACTCACAGAGATCCGCCTGGCTCTGCCTCCCGAGTGCTGGGATTAAAGGCGTGCGCCACCACCGCCCGGCTCGATGTTCATCTTTTTATGGGCTAGATTTTTTTTGATATTAGAGTCTTTTTATTGTAGCTGTTAAACTTTATTGTAGATGTTTATGTATAGGGAAAAAAAACATTATATACATAGGGCTTGGTTCTAGGACTCCTTGTCCAATTTCAAAGTCCTTTTGATGCTCATCTTTTTAGGGGCTAGATGTTTTTGATATAAGGTCTTTTTATTGTAGTTGTTTCTCTTTTTTATTGTAGCACTCTGAGTTTTTTCTAACTTTAATCTTCAAAAAAGGTGTTTCTCCTTTTACATTTCTCTTTCCATTTATTCTCTACTTGGACTATATTTGCCTTTCTCTGATAGTGTATTTCGTCCTTATACCAATTGCTACCTCTACTTTCTTTCCTGGAGCCTTTGTTGTTTACCACAAGGCTTGAGGTGGGTGCCCATGGCATGTGGGGCAAATACCAGGCATCATAGATGAGTAGCTTTACCCTGAGATTTATTTCTCTTTTTCATTTGGAATAATTTGTAGTTTGGGTATTCTTTGTCTTCAGGCTGCACAGAGGCTGTAGCTATTGTTCTGTGTTGGTTTTGGAGGAAATGTTGGAAGACAATGATGCATTTATGCAATAGTGTTTTCCAGTTCAGCGAGTTTTGACAAAAGGCTAAACCCGTGTATGAGGTGCCATAATCAAGATAAAAAGAATATTTTCAACAGCTCAAAAGGGTTTTTGTTGTCTTTTTTTTTTTTTTTTTTAACCACCCAGTCCTCACATTCTACCCTGGGTCCCCGACTACCACTGATCTGATTCTTTTTTTTTTCCCCAAGACAGGGTTTCTCTGTGTAGCTTTGCGCCTTTCCTGGGACTCAATTGGTAGTCCAGGCTGGCCTCGAACTCACAGAGATCCGCCTGCCTCTGCCTCCCGAGTGCTGGGATTAAAGGCGTGCGCCACTACCGCCCGGCCTGATCTGATTCTTAACATGGGAAGTTAGATTCAGAGTCAAGGTGCTCCCCATGTCCTAGCCTCTAAAGTTGGAAACTTTGTTCATTAAATCAGTTTTTCTTGATCTAAACATGTAAAAATGCCAAATTTCCCCAAGTACTGAAGATGAAGAGTTTTGCTTTCCTTTTGTTCTCATCAGTCAGTACTCTGCTTCTTATTTGGTAGTGCTGTTATCTGAGACGATGCTACGTGTTTTGTTTTTCCTTCCCAAGCAGTCTGTGATCAGAGAACATAACCTGAACATTTTTAGTCTTCGTAAATTTGCTAGGAAACCTCATTATGGTAAGTCTTGATGACTGTCTCATGAGCATTTGGTTTGGGTAGGTTTTTAAATGTTATTTTGTTAAAGGTGGCCAATGGTACCAATGTGATCTGCATCCTAACATTTGTAAAGACTTTTGTAGCTTTTTCTATAACTTACTCAAAATGAATAATAAAATACCTGTTTGTCGGCTTGCTTCTTTTTCTATTACTCTTGTCAATTTTTACATTATGTATTTCAACCTTTGTTCTTAGGATCCCTCAAGGCACTAGGAATGTGACAACATACATAAAGGGAGTGGTCAGATAATAAAACAGGAATGTACTTGTTTCACTCAATTTGTTTCCATCCCCCAGGGGTTGACATCCTTTCAATTTTTGCCTGCATTGTTTGTTTTTAAAAGTGTTTTATAATTGTTACTAATTGAACATTTTGCAACTGACAAAAATGAAAGCCCTCTTTTTTTTTTAACGGATTATTGTTTTGAGGTATAGTTATTCATCTTTCCCTCAATGGGAATAATTAATAATTAACTAAATTACTGTAAAGCCAGTGCCTACTTTTTCTAATACCCAGGTTATTTGGAAAATTTCTTATTGTTCTATTGCTGTGAAGGGATGCCATAACCCAAGCAGCTTATAAAGAAAGCATTTAATTGGGGACTTGCTACAGTTTCAGAGAGTAATTCTGTGACCATCGTGGTGGAGAGCTTGGCATCAGGCTGTCTGCCTGCCTGCCTGCCTGCCTGCCTGTCTGCCTGCCTGCCTTGGCCAGAGCAGTAGCAGAGAGCCTACATCTGATCCAAAAGAGGAGGCAGAAAGAGAGCTGGAGATGGGGCCTAGCATAGGCCTTTGAAACCTCAAAGCCTACCTCCTGTGATCTGCCTTCTCTGACAAGGCCACACCTCCTAATCCTTCCTGAATAGTCCACCAATTGGAGACCAAGTGTTCACACATAGGAGCCTCTGGGGGCATTCTGCTGCAAACAACTACAGGAGGGGTTTGTGGTTTCCCTTTAGGAAGACTTAATTCAGAGGCCTGAAGGGAACCTTAAGGGGTCATCTCAGTCTAGGCTGTGAGGCAGCTCCTTTGAAGCCACTTGTCAACTTTCTAAGACATTGACTTTGGTGTCCCCCATCAGGTAGTCCCTCAAGATTTCAGTGGGGACTTACACTGCTTTTCTTTCCTTACTGGACTGTGAACCCCAAGTTTCATTGCCCTGGTACTGTAAATTTATTGTACTTTGCATAGAACTTCCCCCTCTCCCCACCAGGGCCTTGGCTTCTTTAATATTCCCTTGAATGCTTCCTTGGTAAACAGCCCACTGCTTTATATGGTTCATAGCCCATGCTTCAAGCCTTGGACACACTGAGTTCTAACTTTCTGTCTTTATCTTCACAAATTTACCTGGTGCTCTGTTGGCTTTTCTGCTCCTTAGCTGCTGCTGGTTTTGTGTCTGTTTAGTGTCTTGTCCATATCAAGAATTTGCATATACTCAAGGAAAAGACTAGATTGAGAAATGGATCTGCTTCAGTGAGGCTCTGGGCTTGGGACTGATTCCTCAGTATCTGGGTCTCTCTGCAGCTTGCTAATTAATCCTTTTACAGAAAAATTTGAAGAATAGTTGTTGTGCTTTATCAGTTTTTCATATGTATATACATATGAATACACACACACACACACACACACACACACACACACACACACACACGCTGATAATAAGATACTGGTCTACAAACAGTCGATTTGTGTTTTAGCCTATGTAGATTGTGTATAAACCTGACAACTTTCATAATTTTTGTTCAAATATACAGTTAGTGTTTTACAGGTCACATTTATATGATATATAGTTTGGTCTGACATTTTTAATTTTAAAGTAATTGAATTTGCTATCTTTTTGAACTCCTTAGACATTGTTTAAGAGAGCCTCCAACTAGAGTGTGAGTAGTCTTTACTGTTGCCTTTTCCAACTTTTACTTCTATTTAAATATTCCTGTCAGCAGGATTTGTTAAGTTTTCTTGTGTTGTGGACTAGGGTTCCCATTTCCAATTTGGAGAGTCACTGACCCATACCATCTCTTATATGTATTTCAGGGGGCTTTTAAGGGCTTAAATTTTCAGTTAGCAAATAACCCACCTGGCGTCTTTCCTCCCATTCTTGTTATCATGCCTACTATTGGGTGGGGTATGATCTTTCACTCTAGCCCACACTGAAGAATAAAGTGCTGTGCAGAACACAGTGAGTTTTGGGCACTCTACAAGTGCCAGGGAAATAGAAAAAACACTTGCAGTTCTCCTGCTGTGGCCTTCTAATCTCTGGGGTTTCAGGCACCGGATACCATGCCCTGCTGTGTCTGCTTTCTGTCCTTGTCTTCCTTGTTTCTTTTCCTCTTTCCCTCTTCCTTCTTTTGGCTGTACGTAGGCTTTTGCCATTCCTTGTACATTTTAAACTCAGCTTGTTGAGTTCCCCCAATCTCTGTAGGGTTTCAGTTGGCCTGACTTTGAGTTCACAGGTCTTTTTAATACTTTTAATAAAGTGTTGTCATTTATTTATATAGATGTATACGATTTTGTTGTAAATATCCAATAGATGTGGTATTTCTAAGTACCTTTTGGTTATTATAAGTAATAGTTTTGATAATTGCCTTTTCTTTTACTGATATAAAGAAACTCAGGGTTCTAAAAAGATTCTACCACTGCTTGCTCTATCATTTCTAATATTTTAAGGTTATTTTAGGTTATGTAGACTGATGTCAGGAGTAAGATTCTAATTATGAGTGACATTTGTGGGCCTTTCAGCACTTAAAAGATGTCATTACATTGTTTCATGGTATTCATGTATGTGTTCACATTTAGAGATGAGGATGTACAGCAAAGTCATCCTGAGTCACATTACAGGGGAAAGCTACATGGTTGGAATTTCAGTGACTTCAACCACTGCATGATCAAATGTTGGATACTAATATTTAAATCTGAGTATGTATTAAAGCACTGATTATCTAAGTGGGACATTTAGAAATGAAAACTGTAGCTGAAATTTTAACTTTAGTGTATGGGTAAGTCAGAATTGACCTGAGGATCTAAATTCGGTTTTCTTAATTCCATAGAAGATTTATCATTGTGGTAGGAACCAGAGACGAATGGAGACCACTTTATTCCAGTTCTCATCCAGACAGCTCAAGATACTTCTTCCCCTGTGTCAGAGACTTGTATTAGCCACAGGGAATTGCCTAGGAGGCCATTCTTTCTTCAGGATGTGCTCATTGCTGGTTTTCATGGTGCTTTAAAAATGTTTTTTGACGGATTCTGTGGCTACAATGATAATTTACGCTGAGCTGGTCTAATTCTGGTGTTGTATAATTGCTCTTCAGTAAATCTAGTCCACCTATATGCAGAAATGTAAGAATGGGAGGTTTCTAACCTTTTGCTCACTTTTGTTTTGATTGCTTATTTCCACATATATGTGTAGGCAGTGAGCAGTAATGCATTATTATTTATGTTGTAAATTTCTCCCGATCTTTTAGCTTTAACTTTGTTTATAGTGTCTTTCATATAGTGAATTTTAAAATCATGTTATGACTTTTGAATTCTAAAACATCTTCCCTATTTTGAGCTCCTATTGATGTGCTTCTGTGTTTTGTTGGGTATTATTTATACAGACATATCTCACATAGATGTTTTTACTTTTACACCTTCAGTTCTTGATAGTAACTTTTCCCAATGGATGTTTGTCTTCAACATTAGTCACTAGGAGTGCTTTACTTTTCTGATTTGAAATGCCATCATGGTCATAAATTTATTTTATATGAAGGCACATTTCATTTAAGTAACACTACTTTAATTTATTTTTATGTTACTATTTGGATGTTTTCAATTTTTGGTTGTTTTTTTTTTTTTTTTTTTTTTTTTTTTTTTTTTTTGAGACAAGGTTTCTCTGTGTAGCTTTGGAATCTGTCTTAGAATCTGACCTGTAGAATAGGCTGGCCTCCAACTCACAGACATCCACCTGCCTCTGCCTCCCAAGTGCTAGGATTATAGATGTGTACCACCGCTGCCCAGCTGGATGTTTTCAATTTTAAATTGTTGGGGGGTGCATGTGTGGGACAGCATGTGTGTAGAAGTTAAAAGACAACTTTGTAGAATTGGTTCCCTCCTTCCACCTTTACATGAGTTTTGGGAATTGAATTCGGGTGGCTAGGCTTACATTGTAAGGCAGCAAATGCCTTTACCTGATGAGCTGTCTTATGGGCCCTCTTATTGTTGTTGTTATAGCTGATCTCCTCACTGGGGCATTTTTTTTTTAAAGTTAACTCCCTTACTCTGGTACTTTTTTTTTTTTTTAAATCAAAAGTACCCTGGTATTATTTGTTCTTTTTCTTCTTGAATATGAATTTTAGGATCAGCTTCAAAGTCCCATGAAAATAATGTATTGAGATCATTTGATTAGGTTAATTTAGGAAACACTGAATTTTTGATATGTGGAGGATTTTGCACTTAGATCCATGGTTATATTTATTAGAATTTTTTTTCGTAGATAGAAGGAAATCTGTTCACAGTTACATAAGTAATTTGAAAGGTTATTTTCCATAGTCAGGGAAAGTAATCAAGAGTGTTAGTATTAGAGTCCCAGTCTCTAGGTTTAAAATTTTGTTCCCACAGTGGTTGTAGTCATGGAATATACTGAAAGCTGCCCCTAGTCTTCATACAGAGGCTTGTACATTTCACAGTCCTTTAGAGAGACTTTACCTAGCCAATTACTATAAAGTTACTTCAGACATCTGTGTTGTGTCTCAGGTATTTACCTAACTTACCCATTTGTTTGTTTATCCTTCTGTGTATATTTCCCTCTCTCCTTTATTATCTATGAACATTTACATTATTACTTGTGTGTGTGTGTGTTTGCTTGAAAATTAGGAGTGTTTATAATCTTACCTATTTCTAGATACTTAAAAAAATTTTATGAGTTCTTTTGTTCAGCTTCTATTTAAAACTTTTATAAATTATTATATATTTATTATTATATGTGCAGTGTGTATGTGTGAGTGTGTACATGTGGATGCACATTTATATGTATGAATGTGGGCACAAGTGCCAAAGTGTGAGTGTGGAGGTCAGAAGACAACCATACATGTCAGTGACTACCTTCCACTTTGTTTGAGATGCAGTTTCTTTATTGTCTATCCAGCTAGCTGTCCTGAGATTCCGGGGATTCTCTTTGTCTCCATCTGTCGTTTCGTTATGAACCCTGAGATTACAGATACTTGTACTACACATGTGGCTTTTGTGTGGGTTCTGAAAATTTGACTCAGGTCTTCCTTCACACTTAATGTGGCAAGCACCTCCACCTACTTAGCAATCTTCTGAGAGTCCCCTCCCCCCTTAAATATACTTAAATATTTTTCAATGAATATATTCATTATACATGATGTTGTACTATATAAAAGTATATTTATATGTATATATTATACATTGACTGTATTCCTCTCACGCCTACATTTTCCTTTCTTCTAGTAATCTTTTTTGTACCCTTAGAATATTTTGCCACTAATTTATTGTCATATTTAATAAATGATTTTATGTAGTTACAATCTAGGAATCATAAAAAAGAGAAAACATATTTGTTTTTTGGAGACCAGCTTAATTTGCTTAAAATGATTATCTCCACCTGCATCCATTATCTTAAAATGATAAAACTTCTTTCCTTATATCTGAAAAATATCAATTGCATTTTTCGTTTCTCCTCTTCAGTTTTTGGACACCTGGGTTGGTTCCATAATACAGCTATTGTACATGCAATAATCATTGATGTGCATCTCTGTGATGTGTTGAATTTGGAGTCCTTTCTGTAAATACTTAGGAGTAGGATAGCTGAGTCATATTGTAACTCCATTTTTGCCCATTTCAGAAACCTCTGTATTGATTTCCGTAGTGTCTGGACTAGATTGCATTCTTGCCAGCAGTGTGTAAAGTTTCTCCTCTATTCGTGTCTTTGCCAACATTTTTGTTTACTTCCTTCTTGACTGGGTGACATGAAATCCTAATGTAGTTTTAATTTATTTTTCATTCTTTGAGAAATGTCTTTTCATTTCATAAGCTAATTTATTTATTGGGTTATTTGATTTCTTTTTGTTTAGTCTTTGTATGTTCTAGATATTAATACTCTGTCAAATACCTATCCAGCAAAGATTTCCTCCCATTTTGTAGGTTGTGTTATTACCTTTTAATGCTTTCCTTTTCTGTGCAGAAACCTTTCAGTTTCATGAGGCCCCATTGGTCAGCTGTTTATATTATTTTCTGAGTGTTTCCCTACATTTTCCTCTAATGATTTCAGAGTTTTAAGTCTTACGTTAAGGTCTTAGATCCATTTTGAGTTCATTTTCTTAGAGGGCAAGAGGTAGAGATCTGCTTCCATTCTTCTATGTGTGGATATATTAGTTTTCCTAGCACTATTAAAGTACATACTACAGTGTTTTTATTTTTGGTGTCTTTTTTATTTAAATCAGCTGTCTTACTTTGCACTGAGATGTGTTTTAAAAATACTTTCTAGTAATTTGGATCATATGTAATCTTACACATATTGCAGTGTGTTTAAGAAATTTGTGCTTTTTTTTGGAAATAGTATTACTGCTGCTTATTCCAAATGAAATTAAAGAACAGACCCTTAATGTTGACTTATATTAAGTAAGAAAGAACAGTAGTATAATGCCATTAGACCCAGTCTTAACTAAACTAGATTGGATTTAGTAATACAGACTGATATCTTCATTTTTTTTTTTTTTTGTTCAGAGGTATCTCGTTAATCTAAATTTATGTTGTAAATTTGTGACTTTTTCACTAGGAAATCCTATTTTGTATTTAGCTTCTTGGTGTATCTGGGATGATTTTTAGAGGTCGTATAGTGTTTAAGACACCAGAGGGCACCAGAGATTCAGGTTTCATCTAGAACAAGATGATAATATTATTTCATAGTATGTATTACTGCTAAATCTGATACTCAGTTTTTCCATATTGCAAGGGTAATCAAGTTCTCTAAAATATTTTAAATGTGTTTAAACATATACACCTTGTTTTGTGTATTGTATGGTGCATACAAATCCATTAATAGTATGTATTGTTGATGTGCTGCTGATACAGTGTTTAATCATTTCAGGCTAGTGATTTTTTCTTTAAAGGAGAGAAAACAATGTTTGTTGGAGCTCCAAACAATGTTTGAAGCTAGTAAGGAGGCAGAGAAAACACATTCATGTTAGCTAAGCCCACTTTAGATTAGACATGCTGTTAAAATCCAACTAAAAGATGGAAGCTAGATGCCTGACATGCCACAGGGTACTGCAGAGACTGACATGGAGATGAGACCATGAAGTCTTTCAAAGCTGTTGAACACTATTTTGTACAGAACACTATCTACAATTGCCATACATTTGATATTGAGTGAGTCAATTTATTGTGCACATGGCAATTAAAAGAACATAGTAAATAGCAGCTAAATACCACCATCAAATCAGGTATTTACAGTGTTCAGCAGACATGACTGGGGAAGCTCTGATAACAGTCGTGCTGGAGTAACCATTTGAGAGTCCTAAGCAGAACAGAGAGTTCTCTCCTTGAATGAGCTTCCAGCTTCCCATTCCACTGGAGGGATTTTTATAACATAGGATAGCAAATTGTAACTTGCCATTAAAAGTTCTAGGTGCAATTTCTTAATGCCTTAGCTGCTGTTGTGTTTCTTTCTTTCTGTCATAAATAGAGGGAGTCAACCTGCCCCAGCAAAGGGTCTTGAAGGCCCTCGTGATAAACCTGCTTAAGTCTGAGATTAGGGGACCTGTCTTGCTTTCAGAAAGCAAGTACAGACAACACATGGCAATGCTAATACAATTTGTATTGCAAACATAGTTTATAATGGTGAATGATGTTTAGGAAAAATTACTTTATTGCTAAACACAAATATAACATAAACATAATGAACTGATGAAAATCCTTAGAGGTGAGCACACCATGAGCAAAGGTTAAAGCTATGTGGGCTGGAGTTAGTTTTATTGGTCATGCCTATCCCTGAGAAAGATCAAAGACATTGATAATGCTGTTGTGATTTATGCTACAAATTTCTTAGCAGAACTAATGTAATAGAGAGATATAAATGTAGGAAAAGACTAACAGATACATTTTGAACTGCCTTAACATTTGCTAGTATATTGTAGATCAGCAATTTCAGAGTTACCTAAGGAACTTGCTGAATTTTTTATTCCACGCTTACCCAGAATGAAATATCTGGAGACTAGAATGACTGGAATCTGTTTTAACAATCTTTTAGGTTTGTCTGCTAATCGTCACAATTTAATAGGTACCTACTGTTCTCAAAATGTAGTCTGAAGAAAAGAGTTTTGAAACATACTCTTTCAGGGTGTTACAAGGTATTGGTGTTAGATTATTAGCCCTTTGCACTGTGTAAGCTGTTGATGCTTCTAAAGTGATGGAGGTGTGCATCTGGTTCCTCAGAGAGACCAGCTGTGGCTTGCTTGTGTCACCTCAGCACTTACTCTTTATCCTCGACACATTCACTTACATTAAATAAAGAGACGGGAAAGGGGTAGTTAAAAGAGAAAGATTGTTCTTAATGAGGTAGTACAAACCATTTTGTCAGCCCTTGACACTGGGGACATACCTGTTTAATAGTCAGGGTGACAGAGCCCTCGGCTGTATGTTATGGTGATGTGATTTTCTCAATAGTGTCTTGTGCTTGCGTTTGGATTGTGAGCTCAGTTGACCACTTTTTATTATACACCATTTGACTTAAATGGACAATGACAGACAAACTACTGTTATGCTGACTAGAGGATTTAGCATTTTAATGAAAATGAATAAAATACAAATTTTTCAATAATAAGGTTTGGGGTTTTAAGCAAAATTAAAATTTTGGAAAAAGTATGTCTACCATCGTAAAATTGATAGCCCTTACATATTCTAACATAGTTGTTGGAGATGCTGATATGAGTTAAGTTTTGTATAGTAATCTTAGTTTAGAGTAAGTATTTAAATAACTGAATGAACAGCTGTTTTCCAGTTTGCGAGTACATAATGTTACTAACGGGTGTGAGAGTATGAGACTCAAAGTGTATTTTAGGGAGGTTTATGAAAAGAGAGGATGGCAATGGGTCTACTCTTTTTTGCTCATTTTTAAATTTTATATTGCTTACATTTAAAGTTATTTATTTTATCATGGTAGGCTTATTATTTTATCCTTAAAATTATATGCATGTTTAGTTTCTAATACAGTTTTAACTTCTAATGGCTTTCATTCAAGCGCACGTAAGAGAGATATGATTTCATCTTCATTTTTTAGATGGGACAACTGATGAGTAGAGATGAGAACATTCACACTTACCACAGTCACCTTACCATTGTAGGGCAGAGTCTACAAACCTTGGTGTCTCTAGAACCAGTACTCTTAATTTTTATAGCTTGGTGCATTTCCATGTTTGGTTCTTATCATACAGGTGTGCTTTTTAAGGAATAAAACAGGGCTGATGATGAGGTGGCTGAGTAGATAAAGTGCTGGCCGTGTGAGTCTGGGGACCTGAGTTGATCACAGGAGTAAAGATGGAAGGAAGAAATGATTCCACAGAGCTGTTCTTTGACCTTCATGTATGCCTCCCCCCACCACACACAAACACAATTTTAGAAATTAATCTTTAAAAATTGCAACATCCTCTTAGATTGCTGGTTTTCGTGATACTGAATAGAAACCGTGAGTGCTGTATATGGATGTTTCTGATTGCATGACCTTCATTTTAAATATTCTTTCTAGCTGATCCTAAAAACAATAGTTGCCTGGAGACATGGCTCTGCAGTTAAGAGTACTTGTTCTTGCAGAGGACTTGGGTTCAGTTCACAGCATTTGATCGGGGCCACAACTCCGATTTCAGAAGACCCAACACACCCTCTTCTGGCCTCTACAGGCACCAGGCAGTCATGTGGTATATATATAAACATACATGCAGGTAAAAATACTTATACATCTATAATAAATAAATTTAAAAAACATTAAATTCTGAGAAATACTTCAGTATGTGATGCTACATTTTAGTTAATAAAAAGCCGAGGAGAATTTCCTGTGTGGAAATTAACTTAAATATGTATAGAGAAATGATCAAGTTTATGTGTTTATAAACATGTCATAGTTGAACAGAATGACTACTGGGAGAGAACTTAGAAGGCAAACTTCACAGGCAAGATGCCGAGGGGCTGAAACTAGGTGTGGACCACGCTCCCTTGCTTACTTTGTTGGTAGTTAAAAAGATTCTTATTTGACTCATATATAAAGCATTTTGCATACTACTTAGCACAAGACTGAAAAGGTGATACAGCAGGAAAAGTAAGACTCACTCATGCTTTTAGCCCGGGGTGCTAGCCCAGAGCCTCTTACCATTTTCCTGGGTTTTTCTGTAGTCTCTTTTTCTGTTCCTTTCCTTCTCATTTTATGTAGTTATTGCCATAGTGTGCCTTGCCTATAGAATAGTAGAAGGAAGTGTTCTGAGCTATTTACAGGAGGCTAAGCTAACCTATGATGTGTGGTATATTAAGTATATTTCTAATTTATGAAGCTTACAGTTTACAAAGGACTTGAGAGTGCCACCTTCATAATAAGTTGAGAAGTATGTGGACTCACTATTTGTATGATATAAATTCCCTCTTCAGTCCTCAGTCTAACATTCTACCCTTTTACCGAAAGTAACTTCAGAGAAGTTAAACCTTAGTTTACTTAGTAATTGGCAGTCAGGATAACAAAGTAGACCAAATGATTCAGAGCTGCCATTTTTTTACTCTTCTCTGGTGCTCAGTATATTATCCTAGGCAACCAGCACATTATTGTAAGGCACAGAAACATTCTTTAAATATCTATGTGCAAGTTATATACTGCTTTGTTAGGAATAGTTTTGTTAGGGTAGTTTTGTTGTAAATTGAGGCAAATACATTGAACATTAGATTAGATACCATAGTAAGAGCTATTATAATGGGCCAAAATATGTTCTTAGAAGTTTAAAAGTTGTGCCAATTTGAGAAGTAATTGAAATATTTAAAGACAAATTGGGCAGATGTTTTAAAAATATGTAATTGAAGTTGAACCTAGCATATAGATCAGGCTTTGGCTAAAAATAAGAGAGCAAGGCAAGCTGAAGATTAGACAAGAATCAAGACTAACAGGCTGGAGGTTTACTGACAGAAGATAGAGGGGGAAACCACGGTCCTCACATGGATTTAAACAGGAAAGGAATGTAATTCTGTCTCCTTCAGAAGAATTCGTCTAGTGCTATTGCAGAGCTTAATAGTAGAAAAAATTTAAGGCAGTAGACACTGAGAAGTATTTAACTTCATCAAAACAAATCAATTAGAGGAGTTTCAGAGGAAAACACATGGCAAGTGGGTCTCACCTAATCTGTGTGATGTGCTACTCCACAGACTCTGGACCGCTTTTCTACTGAACTACTAAATTTTCTTTCCTGAGTGTCTTTTAAAATAATAGACTATGTGGCATAATACCTTCATTAGAAGACCCTGCGTTATACTAGAAGACTTGGCTCCGTGGCTTTTATTTGTGATAGTCTTGCGTCTGTCCCAGTCTGTCTGTCTTTTATCGACAGTTCTGCCACCAGGGTTGCCTTTGCTGTCCTACAGTCTGCCCCCTTCGCCGGAGGAACTTTGAAAAGGCTCGAGTACTTTCACTGTGGCACCTTCTCTTCTTCCAGTCGAGGTCCCCCTGCTCCTGTGGCAGTGCTCACTGTTAGCTGTACCAGAGGAACTGTGGTTAGGTTGGGACAAGGTGGGCAAAAAGTAATTAGTGTGTATTTAGTTTCTTCTTTGTCAGGAAGAGCTTCTCTTTGAGTTATATTCTGGTACTGGTTTTTGAACTTGTAGTACATAGGCCTGGAACTGATGTCTAAAGCCTGTTTGAGTTTCCAATAGGAGCTATGCAGGAACTCCTAACAGAAAAGCAAGATGCTATTTACATGGGTCTGCAAACAAATCTCATTTATAAGCATTCAGTCTCAATTGTTTCTATGTAGTGATTCTTATTTATTTTTAAAGATTCATTTCTTTTTATTTTATGTATATGAGTGTTTTGCCTGCATCTAAGTAAGTGTAACACATGCTTACAGTGTTCACTGAGGTGTCTAAATCCCAGACTTGAGCCAGAGACAGTTGTAAGCTGCTATGTGGGTGCTGGTAACCAAAGCTAGGTCCTTTTCAAGAGCAGCAAGTTTTCTTAACCGCAGTCCATCTCTCCAGCTTCATAAACTTTTAATTTATTTATAATTTTTATTTTTTGAAATTATAATACATCATTTACCTCCTTTATTTTTCCAGTCCTTCCAACGTACCGGCGGCCCCCCCCCCCCCCCCCCGCAACCTTGCACTAACACCTTTTCTTTGTTATTATACACACACATACATTCCTAAAGATACAGATACAACTTGCTCACTCTGTATAATGTTACCTGTATGGATTATGATCTCAGTGCTTATCCTAGATGCCCCAACTCTGCCAGTGAAAGCCGTACTATTCTCCCATCCCAGAGTGAGTACATACCATGTTTGTCTTTCTGGGTCTGGGTTACCTCACTCAGGATGAGTTTTTTTCTAGTTCCATCCATTTGCCTGCAAATTTCATGATGCCATTGTTTTTAATAGCTCCACTGTGTAAGTGTATCACATTTTCTTTATCCATTCTTCGGTTGAGGGACATCTAGGTTGTTTCTAGTTTCTGATTATTATGAATAAAGCTATGACCATAGTTAAGCAAGTGTCCTTGTGGTAGGATGGGGTGTCCTTTGGGTTTATGCCTAAGAGTGTTATATATAGTTGGTTCTTGAGGTAGATTGATTATATCTTACACCTGTCAGAACGACTAAGGTCAAGAGCACAAGTGACAGCCCATGCTGACTAGGCTGTGGAGCAAGGGGAACACTCTACCTTTGCTGGTGGGAGTGCTAACTTGTATAACCACTTTGGAAATCAATATGGTTGTTCCTCAGAAAACTGGGACTTGATATATAATGTTACACATTTATGAATACTGTGTTATGTTTTAATAATACATACATAGTATAATGTTCAAATCAGAGTAATGTATTCAGTCTTAATCAATTGCCATTTCTTTTTGGTGAAAACATTCAAGATCCTTGTATTTTTGTTTTGCAACATATATTCATTATTGTTTTCTGTTGTCACTTTACCATCCAGTATAACATCGAAACTCATTACTCCTGCTTACTCTTAATTTAGTAACTGGGATGCTAGGCTCTACTTAGGCCTTTTTTTTTTTTTTTGGTTTTTCGAGACAGGGTTTCTCTGTGTAGCTTTGCGCCTTTCCTGGAACTCACTTGGTAGCCCAGGCTGGCCTCGAACTCACAGAGATCCGCCTGGCTCTGCCTCCCGAGTGCTGGGATTAAAGGCGTGCGCCACCACCGCCCGGCTCTACTTAGGCCTTTTTAAAATATTTTTTTTTTTTTACTTAGAATCTGATCCTTGTTTAGGTAATTATTTTTGCCATTCTTATGATTTGTGTTTAAATATTTAAAACTGGACATTTCACTTGATTTATATCAGTTGGAAGTCGATTTTTAGAGCCATTGAGAACTTTGTGACATTTAATAGATGGAATCTACTTTCTTTATTATGAATGTGTTATTAGTAGTTTGCAACATTATTTGTTCTCTTTTCCCCTAGTACAGACACACTTTTAAAGGTTGAGCTGTTAGTGGGCTGCATGATGATAAAGCCATTGTTCTTTTTTTTAACTTTAAGCTGTGTGTCTGGCACCTTTCTTTCATTTGGCTCTCTTGTGTATGTTTTATGGTCATTTTTTTCCTCCTCACCTTTAATGTGCTGCTTTTTTAGAGTGTACACCAAGGACCTTCATTTCTTGAGTGTTTGACAATTTTAATTTATTCTCTACACAAATGCATCATCACCAGGGGATAAATGATTTAAATCTATTTGACATAGACTCATGATGTGCCATTTTCCCACTTTTTATGGACTACTCTTTAATAATCACTTTTGTATAATTAGTATATGAATCATGATCAGTAACTAGACTGTTATTACATATGGTGGAAAGGATGCTCAGTGGAAATTTTATTGTATTTCTTCTCTTAAGTACTATCCTCTCGTTAGTACTATATAAATGCAACCCTATGAGATTAATTTTACTAGTGTAAAACAACGTATTTCATGTTTGTTTTTTGTGTGCATGTATATGCATGTGTGCATTTTTATTTATATTTTGAATATAGGTCCTTTGTAGCCAATTGCTTGCGAGTGTGGTTTAATGTATTCATTTGGTACAGAAGTATACAAAGAATGTGAATCATAAGAACAAAATTAATTTAAAAATTTGATTGCAGAATAGCTAGGCAGATAAATAGTTTCTTAGGGGACTTTATATAATATGACTTTTTATGGTCTAGTATTTCTGCTGCCATTAAGTGGAATAGTGGAGTGCACAGGGGAAATCTGGAGGAGCTTTTAACAATCCTGGATGAAAGCAAAGAGTCTGTTTTCATTTCCTTGTCTTTCATTGTAGAGGATTTGTGGATGACTGGGCTAAGTCCCATCCCTCTTGGTGTGTCTCAGTTACCAGAGAGGGAAAGATAAGCTCTGGAACACAGCAGCTTCTGATTTATCTTCCAGGGAACTTACTCTTCTGTGAGTGACGCCGGTTTAATTTTAAAAGCTTAAGGAGAAGGATAGCGTTCTTCAGCTCACTCCATTGATAAACTCAATCACATAATACTAGTTATAAGAGAGATCTGTTTATGTCTTTGTTTTTTCCATTTGGAGTCTGACCTTGAACTGGCTGTGTAGCCAAGGATGACATTTAACTCCTGGTCCTCCTGCCTCTCCTCCCCAAATACTGGAATTACAGTGGGCACTGCCATACTTGGCTAAGACCTATGTTTCTTTGCACTCTGAAATCACGTATACACACACATGCACATGTACAGGCATTCATGTGCGCACACACGCACACATAGACACACACATACTACCACAAACTATAACTTTTTATCCCTTTAGAGGTGAAGATGATATCAATGATGTGACTTGCATGGCAGAGGTCAACCTTGATGAAGAAAATGCCTGCATCTTAGCAACACATTCTGAATTTGTTGGCACACTTATTCAGTCATGTAAAGAAGAACCATTTCTTTTCATTGGAGCTCTACAAAAGAGAATTTTAGACATTGGTAAGTATAGAATCATGATTATTGACCTGATAGGAATGTTTTTTGAGGGGAAATTTTATCTAAAGACATGGCCAGACTCTAAGGATTAGGTAAGGCTCTAGAAATATTCTGAGATTTCCCGAGTATTACAGAATGAAGCATTTTATTTTAAAAATAATTACTTCAGCCCTTTGTTTCTGGGATAGATAATAGAAGTTAATATTTTTTTTCGTTTTTTATGATTGAGTAATAGAGATACATATTTCACATGAATATGTGTACTTTTAAAAAAATCTTATTCCTTATTGGTTCTTAGTAATGTGTGTATATAAATGGAAGTTATTATTAAATGTTACATTTGTAAATTATAGGAATATGTAATAATAACCAACCCCATTTTCCTTCTATCAACTCTAAAGTTTAATTCCACTCTTACTGTAGAAGAAAACTGAGCTACAATATTAAGATTTTTCTGTAGGTACAGGGTGATTTTTTTTTTTAGGTGGCTACAGTGAATTTAAGAAAACGGAAGAGAATGTACTCTTCTTTGGAGCCAGATTTCGGTATCTTGTGAAAGACTATATGACCCTATATTAAGTGGAATGAGAGATAAGAGACTTTGTATGAATTATACCACATTTGGTCTATTTCACAATTAATAAATGAGTACTTTAGCTGTGATATGTTGAACACTTTTATAATTTAAATTAAGGCCATGTTATCTTTTTTTGTGAGCAACTATGATTAATAATAGTTTTTCCTGCTAGGTTTTTGTCAGTTAGACACAAGCTAGATTATCTGGGAAGAGGAGCCTCTGTTGAGAAAATGCTGTCATCAGTTTGCCTGTAGTGCCATGTTATCCAGAGCATTGGCTCAATTCTCTTCCCCTCCCACATACTTTATCCAGTTTGATTTAAATCTTTATTAAGTGACATATTTTTAAAATTAAACATTATTTTTAATTCTGTGTATATATGTGTCCTGTGTATGGTATATTCACTAGTGTGAGGGTGCCTACAGTGGTCAGACATGTAGAGTCCTAGAGCTGGAGTTACTGGTGATTGTGAGCTTTACAGTGTGGGTATTAGGAACTCCATTGAATCCTCTGCAAGTGCAGTGTGTTCCTAACTACTGAGCCATCTTTTGATCTCTGTATGATCATTTTCTTACGATTTGAAGACATGTAAGATAGTAATCAGCAGCTTTTTTCCACATAGGGACAGATGGTATTTGCCACTTGGTGCCCTGTGATCTCTGTCACAGATGTTCAACTCCCTTGTTCCAGGTGGGAAGCAAACATGGGCAACATAAGAACAAGTGAGCAGGACTGTATCTTACTGGGTTCTGGCTTCCATAACAAAATACCATAGCCTTGACGGCTTTGGTGACACATACTTATTGTCACAGTTTCGGAGTGGGAACCTCAGATCTGGATGCTCATCAGGATTTCTGGCCAGGGCCTCCTTGATGATCTTTGGTCAGCTCTCTATGTTGTACCCTCATGTGATCTACTCTTACCTCATTCCTTATGATTAATTATTCCCAAAAGGCTACACTCCAGTTATCATAACCAAGTCACGGACAGAATTTCTGCTTGCATTTTGAGGGAGAAACAAACTTTTAATCCATTGGTTGGATTCCTGTAAAACTTTGTACTTAAAAAGAGATGAGTTTTGACCTGTTAGCTGTAGTTTGGCAACCCTGTTTTAGGGGGAATTTGAGAAACTATTTGTGCTTTCAGTTCTTAATGATGAAACACAAACAATATAATAATACAAAATGTTAACTGCAAAAATTCTCTGAATTATCTAAGCTTTAAGGAAACAGCCAAGGGGTGAATATTCATTTGTTTCTAGAGATGTTTTCTGTTTATTATAAAATTCCTTCCTACAGAATAATTACCAACTGAAGGCATTCCTAAAAATAGAAATTACACATTTTCCAAAAGAATTTTTTAGACATAATATTTTTCCTATGTGAAAATTGGCTTAAATGTCAGTATTCTTCATTTTCCCTTAATTACCTAAATTAAATTGCAAACATTCAATAAAGTCAATAGTAAGCAGGCAAGCACTAACTAGCTCTCCTTAATCAATTATGTTGGCTTTGTTTTAAAGTATTAAAAGTGGGAATTAATCTATAGTTTTTAACTTGTGCTTTAAGATTTGTTGCTTAGTGAAGATACATTTGAACACTTGCT
The DNA here is from genome assembly GCF_949786415.1 of Peromyscus eremicus. Lineage (NCBI taxonomy): Eukaryota > Metazoa > Chordata > Mammalia > Rodentia > Cricetidae > Peromyscus > Peromyscus eremicus. Next base: position 5,503,328 of record NC_081435.1, read on the forward strand.
ATTGCATATACTCAGGAATTATGAACACCTGTTCATTTCTAATGCTTCAAAAATATTACAGATTTTTAAAAACAAATACCAGGGTTTTTTTTTTTTTTATCTGTTTCACTGAGCATCAAGTCCAGAGCCTTCTATTACAGTATAGCTTTTCAAATAAATTACTTCTGTTTTATAAGTACATAGTTATTTTCAAATTCCTATTCCCCAAGAACTAATTTTGAATGCTCCTTTTTTTAAATTTAATCTTAAAATAACTTGACTTCCCCTGCCGACCTTATGTTTAGCTGTGATTTATATTTATTTTTTAAGTTTGTATATGTGTGTATGTCTGTGAGTATCTGCATGTGAGTGCTGGTGCATTGGAGGTGGCTGGAGTTACAGGTTGTGAGTCACCTTCAAGTGTGCTAGAACTTGAATTCAGGTCCTGGGAGAGTTGCACGTGCTCTTGGTTACTAAGCTGACTTTCCAACCTATGTTCAGTTACAATTTTAGCCATTTGATTGTTTTGAAATTGTGCTGTTCCTCGTATAGAAGGCCCAACTAATTGTTTATGTTGAGTGTTTAGAAGTAGTTGTGAATTTGTAGTGGGTTTTTCTTTTCCCTTCGTTTCATTCTGAAATTGAAAATGAGCTCAATTTGCCACAAAGTAATGAATTACATTTTGAAGGCTTACTTTAAAAGAAGTCAGATAATTGTAAATCGTCTCCCTACTTAGTTTACTTAGACTACATTTTAAATCAAAATTTATTTTGTGGTAATGTCAAAGTATATTTGACTTGTAATTAAATTGTGATTTTTACTGTAGTTGAGCCTTTGATGAGAATATGAGTAAGTATGTATTATGTGAATTAGCATATAAAAATCAAACAATATTTTAAAATTACTGTGAATATATGTGTGTGTGTGTGTGTGTGTGTTTTAAAACAAAAGAGACCTGGGGAAATGGCTCAGTGGATAAAACACTTGCCCTGCAAGTAAGAGGACTGGATCCCTAGCACTCCACACACGTGTGAATACACACAACCCCCGACGGGAGCCTTTAAAATCCGTTTCCCTGACATTACTTAGCTGCCTGTATCTGTAGGTTTGCCATCTGCTGATGCAGATAGTTCTGCTGTCCCTAAGAAACACTGTTTGAGTGCTGATAGGATTATAAGTGAGCTGCTGCTCCTGTTGGTCACTCAAATTCTTTTCCTAAAACTTCCTTTCTTATTACAACCTGGATAAAACAATTTGTTCATAAAAGAAACAAGTTATTGAAGTTGATGGTGAAATGAAGAGGTTTGAGCATATTTCAACTTGTAATTTAATAGGTTAATTTATGAAAACATGAGTAGTGCAAAATATAATTGGAAACAGAAAAAGAATATAGGTTTTTTTATAGACAAGGAATTAAAAGATTTATAATTTCAGTTCACTGAAATAAATGTCATGAATTGTTAACAGTGTCAAACAGGATAAAATGTGACTTTCCATTTTTTTTAATTACTAAAATTAACAGAATATAGCACTAATTTCTGCAGTTACCATTTTCCTCCCTGAACACTAAACTTGATTTGTGTTCTTATTAACTTTGTCCTATAAATGACCTTGCAAGGAGAATGATTCTAGAGGCTAAGGGAAACAATGTCTATATTTTCTGAGGCTTCAGGCTAGGTTTTATTAATGTAATGTCTAAGATCTTTGAAGTTGTGACTTTACCAGGAAAATCATAATCTCCAAACCTTTATTCATAATGGGTATGACTTCCAGGGGGAACTGAATACCTGCTGTGCTAATTATTTCAATTATAAGCCACTACTAAAACATGTAATGGATTTTCTCTGCCTCCACAGGTAAGAAGCATGACATTACGGAACTTAACTCTGATGCTGTGAACTTGATCTCCCATGCAACACAGGAGAGATTACGAGGCCTTCTAGAGAAACTGACTACGATTGCTCAGCATCGAATGACTGTTTACAAGGTAAAGGAAATCATTAAGGAAGTACAGACTGTCAACTCCTGAGCAGTGTTTAAAGTAGTTTCATGGACAAGGGTCCATATCTGGATATATTTTTAGAAGAATGACTGAGACTTATATTTCATGTAAGTAGGAAAACAGTGCCCTTAATTGCTTTACTTGAATATGCGTACATAATAAGTCGAGTTAAAATAGGATTTGAAGTAGTGTCCAAAGTAGGTGTTTGTTGCATAGCATATGCACCTGTTTGACCTGAAGTGGCCCCTCAAGGCTCGAATAGGAAGGAGATTGTGTTAGGATGGAATATGGGTTGTGTGTTCTCTTTGGTGGTCTGAACGCTGCTAGATATGGACCTTAGTTACATGATGACAGTGAGTGCTGATACTAGTGTCACTCACTGCTGTTCTTGGCTCTTGTTGTGAAAGACTAAATGCAAGAATAACCTGACTAATTCCTAGTGGTGTAACAAAATGACTTGCTGTTACCAAGACGAAGGCACTTAGTGTATTTGAACTGTAGTTTTTATTGCTTCTTGGCCTTTAGGGTATGATCAATTGTGAATTGTAGTTTCAGAGGCAGGCAAATAACTGAATGATTATGGATTTTAAGAAAAGACGGTGGGATGAAAAGGAATAACCCTTTTCTTTATTAAAAAAATGTTGAGAGCTAGATTTCCAACATGTTGGTAAATAGGTAACTTCCTGAGGTTTTTAAGTTTGCACTAGGATCATTCATTGCCACAGCTTCATAGCCAGCCATACAGATGAGAGGAATTTAGAATATCTGCTGCTTGCTGTCTCCCTAGTAAGCCGGCTGGAGAAACCATCTTACTTGCATCTGCTTCATTTGAATTTTCGAAGACCTATAGCTATTAAGGGCCTTAACTTTCAAAATTTTTTTGTGAATTTTTCAGACTGACTTAAAAAATCTGCAGTCAGCACCATAAAAAGCTGTAGAAAACAATGTCAGTACTCCATTTCGTGTGAGTCTAGGAATTTGTCCATTTTGTAGCTTTTCTATTACTTATGTCAGTTCAGTAGGTGGTAGTAGTTGTACCTTTGTTTCTGATTCTTGTGTCTTCCCTTTTTTTTTTTCTTCTTTATTCTATCTAATGGCTTCCCTATTTTATTAGTCATTACAAAGAACCAGACATTTTTGGTTTCTCTGATGATAGCCAAGCAAGATAGCAGAATATCATTAGGAGTCATTTTATCACTTTTTTTTTTTTTTTAAGGCCAGTAGTATTTGGCTTTACCCTAAGTCACTGGGCTATCTAGTCTCTGGTTTTTGGTCACCCAACCAATGTTTGAGTACGGGTTTCATCTCATGGAGTGATCCTTAAGTCAAATCATAGAACATTCCAAATTTTAAAAGTTGTACAGCCTTTCAAAGAGCCCATCACTCAGTCTAACTTTTCTTTTAAAGTCCAAAAACTCTCATCTGTAGGCTACTATAAAATAAAAAAATAAATGATATACTTTCTTACTTTGAGAGGAAAGAGCCAGAGCACAGTTACAATCAAAGCAAAGCCCAAGTCCCAAAGTATAAATGGCTCAGTGTGGCCATTTGATCTTCTGGGCTCCAAAGGCTTTCCTTTCTCCAGCTCTGCTCCACAGCTGCCACTGTCTTCTGTTGTCATTGTGTGGTCCTGGCATCTCCCATAGGCTGGGGGCTCCATGGGCAGCACCTCCATCAGTGGCCTCCTGGGCTGTCTTCAGAGACTGACCTTGCCACGTGTTACTGGTGGTCTTTCTCCGTGGCCCCTGGGGTCTCCACTGCAACTGAGACTCTACCTTTACTAGTGGCTTCTCCTGGCATCTTTTTAGGGACACCAGCCCTTGTATACAGACCTTTGTACTCTGTGACCCTTCATGCCTGAATGTTACACACACATTATCAAGTTTGGCTGTCAGCATGAGACACCACCTTGGCCTACTCTTCTTTTTTTTTTTTTTTTTTTTTTTTTTTTTTGGTTTTTTTTTTTTTGCTCTTCTAATCTCAAGGAAATACTCAAAAGATTTCATTTCAGCATGCTATTCAAAGCTTTTCTACCTTCAGGTAGAATCTTTTTATTGTATCAATTGCATGTGTTACTAGGATTTGATAGCCATAGAAAATGGGTAGTATTTATCTGGAAGACCTTAATCACTTAGCTTAAGGATAAATACCTTCTTCTTTTTTTTTTTTTTTTTTTTTTTTTTGATTTTTCGAGACAGGGTTTCTCTGTGTAGCTTTGCGCCTTTCCTGGAACTCACTTGGTAGCCCAGGCTGGCCTCGAACTCACAGAGATCCGCCTGGCTCTGCCTCCCGAGTGCTGGGATTAAAGGCGTGCGCCACCACCGCCCGGCGGATAAATACCTTCTTAACTTCCCGTTATACCAGTGGCTCTCAACTTATACCAGTGGCTCTCAACTTTCCTAATGCTGTGACCTTTAATATAGTTCCTCATGTTGTGCTGACCCCCAACATAAAATTATTTTTGTTGCTACTTCATAACTGTAATTTTGCTACTGTTTTGAATCGTAATATAAATATCGGATATCTAGGATATCTGATCTGCAACCCCTATGAAGGGTTGTTCGACACCCTCAAGGGATCATGACCGACAGGTTGAGAACCACTGTATTATACATGTACTCTTCCTATTGGTTTATCCTGCCCCCTTTTCCCTACATTCATTCTTTAGCATAGCTAGTATTGCTGCCTGAATATTATGTAGAAAGAAAAAATTATCCTTTTTAAAGAAATAAAAACCACTTAATTACCTTTGAATTTACTTCAAAACTTACCGTTATTTTATAGACTTTAATTATAATAACAGTATTTTTATCGAAGATTTGGCCTGGCCCTTCTGTCTCTTGGGATTTATTTTTATCTGTACAATAAAGGAAATTCTCCTCCACAAACTATTTAAAAACGAGCCACCATTATTAGAAGCAAAAAAAAATCCCGTCATCTTTTCTACTCTAGACATTAGTTACTTTTGAAAATCTTGTACTTGGTTACGTATAATGTTCTAATTAATCATAGGTCATAAACTGAAATTTAAATAAAAAAGAAGTAATCTAGTATGTAGTCTAGTGCTTTTTTTATCCTGCTTGGTGGTTTTGTTTGTTTGTTTGTTTGTTTGTTTTCTCGAGACAGGATTTCTCTGTGTAGACCTAGCTGTTCTGGAACTCACTCTGTAGACTAGACTAGCCTTGAACACAGAGATCCACCTACCTCTGCCTCCATAGTGCTGGAATTAAAGGTATGCACCACCATTGTCCAGCTCTGCTAGGTGTTTTGTTCTGAAGCTGCAGTTTGTGCTATAGCCATGGGGAAGTTTCCCTCTCCAGCTAAAAGGTACTGTGAGAGTTCCTTGAGATGGGATTCACCTGATGGTGTTAATATCAGTTGAGTCTGGATTTCTAGTGGCTTTCATACTTTTGGTACATGAAGTCTTTTAGTTGGTTCACAGAGACAGGAAGGAACATAATAATATTGGGGCTATTTATTACTTAACAGGTGGTAGGGATTAACTTAACTTAAAAGGTGGTAGGGATTCAGTAGGTTAAGGAAAGGCACTCATTTGCTGTAGCTGAAAGAAAAAGGAGAAATTATGCCACAGTCAATTATCTCTGAATTGGTAAAGGAAACAGCATGAGAATGTGATATGGTTAAAATTTAGAATGTCTGTGCTTCTTTTTAATTTAGTGTTTATTGTCCCTTTTAAATTAAATTTCTGTCCATAAACTGTCTCCAGAGTTTGTGAACACAGAAATGGTAAAGATGAAGTAGTTAAGAAACCACTGTTATTGTGCTTAACCTCTGTGCTTGGCCTATAATGTGCTCCACATTTTATCTTGTATTATTTAACTTTAAAGACCACTTGGGAATTCTTGTATTAAACTTTAAGTAAAATAAGTAGCACTAATACATCCTTCTTCCTTAAACCATGTAATACTCTTTTGATCTAGTTAAATGCCAACAATAAAAATTTAATTTAAAAAGAATCTTGGGCATATGAAATCTCTTAGTCTAAGCTAACTGAAGCAGCCATAAGCATGGGATAAAGTGGAGACGGAGGGAGATGGAAATAGTGTGGTGCTGGGTTCCAAGCCAGACGCTTACTGCTGAGCTCAGGCTTTAGTGGGTTTGGTCTGTAAGAGTCTTCCTCAAGTGTTGACTCTGAGATGAGTAGATGGCGGTTAAGTACTGATTGGTTCAAACCTTTCTGCTTCACCCACAACAACCCACATATATGGATATTTGTATTATAGAGGGAACTAGGTAGCCATAGGTCAAGAAAACTAGAAAATACTTAGATTTGAAAGCACTGTTTTTGTATTCTAGCATACCCAGATAAGTAAGACATTTTTAATTTTGTCATTTTATGGAATACTTAAGATAAGAAATTACAGTTTTTTGTTATAGTTTTCATTTATAAAAGTATATGCTTTCCCACTACTTGGGAGGCTAAGGCAGGATGACCTCAAGTTCCAGGACAGCCTGGTCTGTATAGTGAGAACCTGTTTATAAATAGATAAATGATAAATAAATTATACACAAAATTATTTTGAGTAAAGTTTCTGTCTAAATTTAGATTTCATAAGGGAATCTCCAAACCAGACCTTCATGTTTTTGTTTTTGTTTTTGTTTTTTTTTGAGACAGGGTTTCTCTGTGTATCTCTGGCTGTCCTGGAAGCTTTGTAGATCAGGGTTGCCTCAACTCAGAGATCCGCCTGCCTCTGCCTCCATAGTGCTGGGATTAAATCATGTGCCACCATGTGATTTTAATGTCTCCCATTTTATGTTCTATTAAGATAGAAGTGTTTTAGTTTATTTTAGTTAAGATTAAACCATTCTATCCATGGTAACTCATTTCCTTAGCTGTCTTTTTCAGGGAGGTGATTGTTTCTTGCTTTTCATCTAAGATTTAATTACTCATATTTATGTCAGTAGATAGGAAATAATTGACTACAGGAGATTGAATTATAGGTAATGGTATATTCGACTGGATTCTTTTTCCAATGGTTAGCATCGGTTTGATTTAAATCCTTTTCCTGTTTCTGAGTAGTAGGCTTGCTAAGGAAATCTTTCTGAAATGTAAATGCTAATCATCTCTCAAATTTTAAGGACAATTAAAGTTTCTGGCTTTTATTTTGTTTGCTTGTTTGTTTAACAAAATAAAAGAAAAATGTAGTTCCCTTGGTGTGTTGAAGTTGCTCTGTTTTGTATTGTGTATCATAATGCCTAATGCAGATGTATTGTCCAGAATCATAAGACTGTTTTTCCCCCCAGGGAAGTGAAAATTACATTTTGTCTACTGATACCAGATCACAGCTCAAATTTCTTGAAAAGCTGGATCAATTGGAGAAACAGAGGAAGGATCTAGAAGAAAGAGAGATGTTACTAAGAGCAGCCAAGGTAAAGCACTGTGTGGCTTACAGGAACGTGGCCTGGCAATGTGATCTTAATCGGCTTCATCATTGACTGACAGTCTTGCTTTTATTAAGCTTTAGATTTCTCTTGAGAATATCCTAAAACGAAATCACTGATAGGGTGTCTCATTGCCAAGATGGTTTGAGATGTTAGCTTTCAGTTAATTTAGTCAATGAGTCATAATCTTTGTCTCTCCCACCCCCTCATATTCTTGTGTACCTGATAGCATTCCTGTCCATCTGTCCCTATTCCCTATTTTCGACTCTGAGATACTATTTGGTATATACCAAGTTGAAGTTAACAAGAACAATTTTTAAAAGACAAGAAGATTGTGGTAAAATTAGGAATAATTTGGAGAATATGAAACAAAATATAAGTTGGTGGAAAGGGGTTAGAGGGAGATTAACAGGAGTGACAGGCAGAGCCATAGACCTGTATTGTTCCTTTTAAGTTGTTTTCTAGGACTAGTAATGCCTGAGTACTACATAAAAGTTCAGTTCTACTACAGTTTTACGTTTTGTACCTCCACAGTTCTTCACAGACATAGTTGGAGCCTCACAAGAAATTGTGAAGGCTGAATACTAGAGTATTGGTTTTTGTTTTGAGGACCTTACTTTTAATTTCTCATGTCCCTGAAAGATTTATTTCTTTTCCTAACTACATACTAATATCCCCTCCCTCCCTCCCTCCCTCCCTCCCTCCCTCCCTCCCTCCCTCCCTCTCTCCCTCTCCCTCTCCCTCTCCCTCTCCCTCTCCCTCTCCCTCTCCCCCCCCCCCCCCTCATTGTGTGGCCCTGAATGTTCTGGAACTTTTCATTTATACTAGATTGGCCTTGAACTCACAGAGACCAGCATCCCTCTTCCTTCTGAGTGCTGACATTAAAGGCATGCACCACAACACCCAGCCCACCAACTGTTGGTTTAATCCTCCTGTGATGAGACAGGATCTATGTACTAATACTAATGTAGCCCAGGCAGCCTTTGAACTCATTATCCTATTACCTTCTCTGAAGTGCTGGGATTTCAAGGGTCAGTCATGATACTTGGCTCTAATTGCTTTTTTCATTTATTTTAAACAATTTTATATTAAATTATAGTATCAAAACTATAAATTTTGTCCCTTTTCTAATATTCCCTCATTTTCTTAAGTTTGTTCCATCTCTACTCATTTCCCCATCCTTTGTATGCACCTTTTACACACACACACACACACACACACACACACACACACACACCCGCTCCCACTTTAGTCTGTCAGTATGTCAACTTTCCCTTCTACCTTAGTTGAGAGGTTTTTAGTATATTTAAAGTTATATAACTGTCTTGTATCTACAGTTCAGAGAGTCTTTGGAAAGCAGTCGTGAGACATAATGACCCATCACCCTTAAACATTCTAGTGTGTATTTACACAAATCAGGACATTTTGCCATTTCAAGATGCTAGCAGTGTAACACTGTTGTGCGTGGCACAGATTCCTGTTCAACTTTCATCAGCGTTTCGCTTGTTTCTTTTCTTTATGTTCCATTTTTCTTTTTCAGAAATACGTATTTCATTTAGTAGTTATCGCTTTTCACGTTTCTTCCGGCAATCCCAGTTTTTCTTATCCACTCATTCCCTTAGCACTTTCAGGACCTTACTTACCTTCAACTTACTTTCTGTATCATGACCTTCACCAGCATTCATTTGGTATTTCCTTAGGGCTTTATGTAAGTCATGGACTCCTGGCAGTAATACACAGAGGTGATGATACATTTTTCTGAGCTAATAATCTCAAAAGGCGACCTGATAATCCAGGCATGTAGCTGTCTGCGAGTTCTTTCCGTTTTAAATTGACTATTTTCATTTGTAAGTTTTTAGTTTTTCATGGGATTATTTTTATGTTCACAAATTATATCAACATCTTTTCCTCATCTAATTTTCATGCATCAGCCTTAGCAAGTTACTGAATCAGCCACTTCCGTGGGGATTGCCTGATACTAATTGTTTATTCCCATTAACTTTCCTTCACATATTAACCCTCTGTTGTATGAAAAGGCTTTCTTTTCTTCCCTGTTCATGAAAATATGAACCTGTGGGTTTCTGTTTAATTCAGCTGTCTATACTACCTTACTCTGAAGATTTCTTTTGATGCTCAGAACACCTCTAGGTGTGAGACCCTTCCACATGGGCACTGGCTTGTCCTGCCCCCTTCACTCACTGAGCATGTCCTACTTTCTGCCATTAAGATAATGCAGGGGCGCCAGGCGGCGGTGGCGCACACCTTTAATCCTAGCACTCGAGAGGCAGAGCCAGGGGATCTCTGTGAGTTTGAGGCCAGCCTGGTCTACAGAGCAAAATCCAGGACAGGCACCAAAACTACACGGAGAAACCCTGTCTTGAAAAACCAAAAAAAAAAAAAAAAAAAAAAAAAAAAAAGATAATCCAGGGCTAACTTTTACTCTTTCTGCCTCCATCTTGGAATCAGCCATTTCTATAGGGAATTCTGCTCCTTTTTACTTACAGATGATGTTCAGAAACCAGTTTTAGAGCACACACTGTACTGTGTTCATTGCTCAACAGTGTCATTACCTATAGGATACATTAGAGGATGGCTCTAGGAAATACTTGTATGGTGTATGTATACTTACTCAGACACAAATGTCTACACTGTCTTCTGTATCTCTCTATTTGTATTACAGTATCATGAGTTCTATGGATACTTCTAACTTTAGTTCTGTACCTCCTTCCTTGTACCTATAACCTATCTACTTTATAAAACCTTTCTCCTGCTTGCAACATAGCTCAGGGAGTAAGAGCACTTGCTGCCAAGCCTGATCATGTGGTGATATTTTGTTGTACTCTAACAAATAAAATTTGTCTGAAGATCAGAGGACGGAGCTAGCCGCTAGATTAAACATAGAGGCCACCATTAATCCCTGCACTAGGAAGGTTGAGACAGTAAGTGATAAAGCTGGGTGGAGAAAGGCATATAAGGCAGGAGAAGACAGGAGCTCAGAGCCTTTCAGCTGAGGACTCAGAGGCATTTAGTCTGAGGATTTGTGGAGACAGGACCTTCCCCTTTTGGCTGAGGCATTGTTGAGGTGAGAAGTGGCTGTGGCTTGTTTCCTCTCTCTGATCTTTCAGCATTTACCCCAATATCTGGCTCCAGGTTTTTATTATAAGATCAATTAGGATCCGTGCAACATGATCACTTGAGTTTGATCCCTGAGTTCTACATGGTAGTAAGAGACCTGACTCCTATAGTTGTTTTCTGACCTGTATACTTGTTCAGAGGTCTTCATGTATGTGCATATTCACTTACTCACTCACTCATTCATTCATTCATTCATTCATTCATTCATTCATTTATATTCTTTGCCTCACTTCCTCCTTTCAAATAATTGCAGAATTTTTTTCTCCAGGTGTCAGAAAGTTGGCTTTCACTATTATCCTTAGCATACTTAGTTTATGTCCTTAGTCAGTGTATATATTTGATCAGTGAGATTCGTGTCCCCAGCTTGACTCATTGACCCTTGACTACTATTTCCTTCATGCCTTTTTTTTTTTTTTTTTGCCGTGCTCCTTACCATTATGACTGGCCTGTGTCTCACTGAGACGTCCCAAACCCCCACAAGGATGTGGGCATCATTGTCACTGCCCTGCTGTCTCAGCTCCAAACTGACCCCTGTGCTGAGAAGGGCGGAGAGATGAGACAGGAAGATAGTCTTTCTTGAACTTGAAATATTACATGCAAGAACTCAACTATTACAACAAGGTAGTTTACTGGTTCTATTTCTAAAGGCAATAAATAAGGTTATAAAACTATTAAGTGCTATTCTGGTTATTATTTATATAAGATATACTGGTTCTTAGTCCCTTTGGGTTTTCTTCCTTTTTGAGACAGAGTACTAAGTATTGGGATACCCTGGGTTTCAGTCCTATGCCTTGTATGTCTTTGTGCCCTCCTAAGATTGTATCTCCAGCTCTGTCAACATTCTGAAACCTTTGGCATGTACAGTTTACTGCTTGTTTGGTATCATTTTCTAGCTAATAGGACTCTCAAATTGTATATGTCCAAACAGACTTCTGAGTTTTCTCTCCTTTAATATGGCTTTTTCTAACTCAGTCAGTGATGCCCTTGTTTACTTCAGTGTCATCTTCGCTCCTTCCCCGTGCCCATGCCCAGTGTACTGTCCCTCTAGTCTGCAGTGTCCACCCTCTCTTCACTGCACCGTCACCACTCTGTCCCAAGGCACCTTTTCCTTCAATTTTTCTATGTTCTAACTGATCTTTTCCTTCTATATCCACTCATCAGAATGGGTTTCATCATAAGAAGGGTGTGGTAGCTCATGCCTGAAATCCCAGCAGTTGGGAGGCAGAGGCAAGAAGATCTCTTTGAGTTCAAGACCTGCCTGGTCTATACAGTGAGCTCCAGGACAGCCAGGAGAGACTGGGTCTCAAAGCAAAACAAAGCTTAGCTTTTAGTGATTTCTTGTTGGCTGTACTCCCCCAAACTTCTTACAGGACTTCACAAATGCCTTACATTGTCTAGTACCTGGCTCCCTCTTTGAGTTTGCCTCGTGACACTCCTTCACTCAGTCCACTTGGCATACTCAGGCATCTCTTCCAAGTTGTGTCCACCTTAGGGCATTCAGCCTTTGATTGGTGTCTGAAACTGAGAGTTGAGGAGCTTCTCCCTCGTTGTGTACTCTTGATTAGAGCTCTGCCTACAGAAGTTAGAATTCCTCTAGGTGGCTTAGGCCTGAATCCAGATATCATTGTTTCCCCTTCAGTTTGGACCTTGTGTCGTCTACCACAAATCTGGTTGACTTGGCTTGCAAAGTAGGATCCGCATCTGTCTGTCATTGTCATCATTGCAGTGCTGCTGTCCTAGACTGCTGTCATTGTTTTCCAGTCACCCTCTTCATAGCAGTTGTTTGAAAATAGTTTCTGCATTATATGGGCACTGTGCCTTCGGTCGTACATCTGTGGAGTAAACCCTGCATGTCTGATGGAGGCGTTCTAAGGGCTGCTCCAGTGTGCTCTCCCTCTTGTGCTCGGCAGTAGTCTTCCTCCAGTGCCGACTGTTAGACTGCACTTAACCCTTCTACTTCTTCAAATGGCTACAAGGCAACACAACCTCCTTCTCCCCTTCATATTTTCTGTGTGCTTCAAACACATGGTCATTCTCTGTGCTCAGGCTTGCTATCCTTTCAAGGCTTTGGTGTTTACTGTGTTTTCTGTGTGACTGTGATTGCCTATTTCTTGTTATTCAGACTTCTACTCAAATGTTGTTCATCAGAGATAGATGTCTAACCCACTACCTAGCTAGAGAAGTATCTACCATATTCCTCATGCTCATTTTTATCACATTTTGTTTTATTTATAGCTTGTATAGGTATAGTAGTATTAGTTTATTAAGTGCTATAGAGGACCTAAAACTCTAATAACATTATTAGAATGTGTTTCCTACTTGTATTTTTAGAAATTACTCTTTTTAAGAGATTTGATTCAAGGCTAGTTGAGTTCTTGATTTTAATAGCTGTTGAAATAACATATGCTTTTCCAAAATGGCTTCACATAAAGATGAGCCAGTATTGTTTGTTTAAATTCATTTGAGCCCACACTTCTTTTCTCTTTCTTCTGTTCAGGCCAGTTTTCATTTTGCCATGTTCCAGCAAGAACAATGTCATGCCTTGACTGGACCTGACTGACATTGTTAGCATCATTTTCAGTTGTGTTTCCTCCAGGCTAGAACTGCAGCAGCCGGCCCAGATGAAGAGGAGGAGGGGGCCAGGGCTGGAGTGCAGCCAGACTGGATGGAGGCATTGCCCCTGGAGCTAGGGTTTTCAATCACAGGAGAAATCTTCATTTATTAAATATTTAACAGCAATGCTAGTGTTTAGATGATTTCTATTAAAATTTTCTTTTCCTTTGACAGAGCCGTTCGAATAAAGAAGATCCAGAGCAGCTGAGATTAAAGCAGAAAGCCAAAGAGGTAGGTAGGACTTTCAAGGTACCGTTCTGGTCATGTGTTTGAGGGAAGGTTGGCAGCCTCTCTCTTGGCAATTAGGTCAGGGTTTATTTTACTGTTGCATACCATTTGCAAAAGCCTTGGGGAAGGACAGGAACTGCTGAAGGCAAGGGCAGGACTTCAAATGAGGTCAGGGAGCTGTGTGCTCTCCTTTTAAAATTTATTTTCAAGGCTTAGGCCTGTCTGGAAATGGCTCTTTGTAAACTGCAACCATATACTTGGAGGAATATAGTGTGGGATTAAAAGAAAGAAAGAAAGAAAGAAACTTTGAGATTTAGCATCTGGGACTGTACAATAGGCTACATTTTTCCAGGGTAATTGTTCGTTTTGTAAATCTGATACTGCTTATAATTCTTTGGCTGGGAGGCGGTACTGGGATTTAGTTTTAAATGGAAAATGCCTCTGGCTTTTAATTTTCTGGGCCCAGCAGTTTTCTGTTCTGGAATGGAGCCCTTGTTTCACACAGTTCATGTGTAGCTGCAGGGGTTTTAGTTTATAGCTTAGACTGGTTAAGCTTTTACTCCCAGAGGCCTCTGCATAGCAACTGTAGAATCAACAAATAAGTTCATTTATGTCTGCAGCCTCCTCTCAGTAGCTGACTTTTTACATTTCCCAATATCCATTTCCTGACTTCTCTAGCCTCAGAGAAAAAAGCTCCACTAATTGGAGCTTATTTTAATTGAGCCTTAATATTGGATCTCACTGGAGTTACCCCCAGAGCTACTGAGAACAGAATGAAATGAAAGTACCTAAGGTTGAAGGGGTGTGTGCATGTGACTCTGTGTGTGTGTGTGTGTGTGTGTGTGTGTGTGTGTAAGTGTGTAAGAGAAAGAGAGAATTTTCACTTGATCTATGGATTCTTTTCCCTCCTGAATAAATCATCTAGCCTGTTCACATTCCTAGTTAAGGATCTGACAGCAGACGATAATAAAGACAATTGAGGTGTGAGATGTGTGATATGGAGCTGAAGAAATCAGTTTCTATAGTTACTTGACTGATTCCATGCAATTTTTAAGCATCTTTGTGCTAAATAAGAGTGATTTTCTGAGCGACTTTTTCTTTCACTGTGCCTCTTGAACTATGGAATCTGTTGTCCTCAGCACTGCTGCGCTCCATGTCTGGATACCAGCAGCAGCAGGTTATTTATTAATGTTCTAAAGACCCTTATTTTTGCATTAATGTAGGAGCTGAAACAAAACACACGGAAATCTAGTAATCTAGTAAGATGCTTAGCCCCAAAGTGTTGTATTTTCTTTAACATAGAAAAAGAAAATACTCTGCGTAGAAGGGTATAAGGATCAGGGCAAGCACATTGAAATGTTAGAAACAGTCATTTTAAACAAAATGTTCTTTATTCTAATTTCCTTCCATTGGGTATTTATTTAACACTGTTAACCTGAGAACCGTGTCTAGCATCCTTTTTAAACAAACAGATTAGTGATAGGTGTTTGGAGCTATGCCACTTGTCATTGCGGAATGCTGGGTATCTCTTCTTTAATTAAGGACTGATTGGATGCTTATATCTCTTTCTTTGAATGGTTTCTCCTTTTGGAAAGTATCTCTCGGAAAGTTAATTATCTTACCATGGGTGTTGTTGCTTCATAAATGTGGGTACTTAGATTCTTTTTCCCTTTAGCTTTGAAGGAGATGGTTTTGTTTCATATTGTTTGGTATTTTGTTTATTCCATGAAGTCAAAAGGTAGACAGTAGTCTAAACAATACCCTGGAGTAGGGTGTGGTTTCTTTTACTGAGATGATTGATAGCAAACCTGCTTTTTTTCTGTCCTTTGCACCTCTATATGTAGTATTCTTTTTTAAGCAAGGTTAAAAGAAATTGTAACTTCCTTCCAAACTGTTTTTGAAGTCTTTTAGTTGTTTTTTACTGTAAGTCCTCTATGATCAAAAAGGAACCAAATGTATTGTCCTGGGTCCAAGAAGAGAGCCATTCTGTGTTATTTATTGGCTGCAAAGTGGTTGTTAGTTTGAAAATTAAATATTGTCATGTTTGTCTTCTTTCTGTCCTATAGAGATGTGAGTAACTTACTCTAAGTAGCTCTCTTTCAGAGTCACACATGGGTTACTGTATTTTGAATATAAAAATATTATCCCTGCCTTACTATGGAGTTGAAGTATTCTGAACTATAATAATTTATGAATTTATGAACTTGTAAAGTTGTAATTTGTAATACTGTGGTTTTTTTCTTTTGGTATAAACTAGGAAGGTTTCTTGGTTTAATTGGGAAGATTAGTGCTGTTTTGTAGTGGTTGCTTTATTAGAACAGCTTTGTTTCCTTTTACAAACTGGTCACAGGAAAAGTGGGCTAATGACAGAAGTCCCAAAGAACTGCTTAGAGAAGTTGTAGGCTTTGTTTATGCTTGGAGATATGTCAGCAGGGGTGTTCATCATGATTCAGATCATGCCTGAATCTGAAGTTTGAATTGTTAATGACTACAGTTTTGATATTGATAGTTCTCCTAGGGTTTTTCATTGTTTTGTTTTGTTTTTTCAAAAATAGTTTTAGAAACTTTATTTTTTCATGTTCAGTGTATATGGGCAGTCTGTTAAATTGGCAGGTTTTTATGAAGGTGTCTCTTCAGATGTTGCCATTCCTATCTGGCTGCCTTTGGTTTGCCTTCAGCCTATTCTCAGTCCATAGCAGTGGCTCCTGCTGCACACTGTTGCCATTGACCGACAGGTCATCCATTTGGAAGCCTTATTGCTGCCTGGCAGATGTCTGGGGCCATCCCTCTAATTCAGACATTTTATTGTCGTTTCCCATTTTCAATGCAGTCTTTGTTGTTGTTATTATTTTTTGTCTTTTCTCTCTATAAAAACAATTTCATTCTTTCTGTCTTCAAACTTTAAATTTTAATACCTAAAGTTTTCACAGCTGCAATTTAGGGGTAAATAGATACTTTTTCTAAATGTGAATAGTGATATTCTTCCATTTTACTCTCTATTTGTGAAGCTTTAAAGTACATTACTGGTTGCCAAATTCTAATTCCAAATAAGGAGGCATAGTACAGCTGCAGACTTGTCTGAAATGTGTGCTGTGTATTGTAGAACAACATCTTTCTTACCCTCAGTGTTTCTTCTTAGTACATCACCCCAAATGCTTCAGAGCAAGCCAACAGACTTTGAAGTTCAAGCATTCTGATTTCTTAAAGAGTTTTAAAAATAAGTTTTTATGTCCTTATATCCATTTGGATTTCTTTTTTCTCATTTGAGAAATGTGAGTTTAGTGGACCTGTGCAGAGTGAAGCAAAGAATTCATTCGTTTTCTTTTTAACACTTCAAGGCATTCTTGCTTTCATTTTTGTATCAGACAATAACGGGAAGAAAAGGACTACAGTAATGTATATGCTGGCACATTGATTTTGTATAGCAACCTGTGGGGGATTAAAATGCAGAACAGATTAGAAACATAGTCTGAAATAGGATTTTTTTCCTAAATAGATTATGGACTGAAAACTCAGGGTACTCTTTATAGGCCATTATTGTGTAATTAATAGAGTTTTGCATATAAAGCCTCATTTCTGAGTAGAAAGTATAAGAAAGGCAGTACAGAATTTGTTGGTTTGGTCTTTTGCTGTTGTTACAATTTATTATTTTTTTTTAATTTTTATTTTTTGAGATAAGTTCTCACTATTTAGCCCTGGCTACCGTGGTACACTCTGTATACATTAAGACTGGCCTGGAATTCATAGATATCCTCCTGCATCTGCCTCTCAAATTCTAGGATTAAAGGTGTGTACCACTACACCTGGGAGGACATTGTTTTGTTTTGTTTTGTTTTGTTCTGTTCTGTTTGTTTGAGAGAGTTCCCCTTATGTAGCTCTGGAACTTTCTATGTAGACCAGGTTGGCCTCAAACCCACAGAGATCCACTTGCCTCTACTTCCTGAGTGCTAGGATTAAAGGTGTGTTATACCATACCCAGTTTTTATATGAGACAGGTCAGCCTAGAATAATCCTGCCTCAGCCTCCCAAGTGCTGAGATTTTAAAAATAAACCTCCATGCCCAGCACTGACATATTTTTAAGTGGGAATTTAAAAGATATGAAACAATAAAACATGATACTTAAAGATTACTGTTTAATTGTAGTATTTTATGTTTAATGCTAGTTTTGCATATGCCAAGGACTTGTGGAATATTGATCAAGGCAATCAAATTTTTCATTAAAAGTATATTATAAAGATATATTATGTTACAGAAATCAAAATAATATATTATGATGAAGACATTCTTAAAATGACAAATTATAAAGGACTTGTATATGCTATTGCAAAGAAAGATTATTCAAAGCACTGACAGTCTCAGAATGTGTTTTTCAAAGTCTAGTGTGTATGAAAATTTCTGGAGTGTTTGTACATGTTGCTGGTCCCTGGATAAAGAAGTTTATGATAGAGTAGGTGTAGGGCAGGACCTGGAAGTGTGCATTTCTGGAGTTTCCTGTGTTGCTGCTGCTATTCAGCATAGAATCATTGATCTAGGAAGAGAAGAAGGATGTTTTAAAATTTATATTTATAAATTATAAATATATAAATTTATATTTATATATATTTATAAAATTTCATATTCCCTTTTGAAGGTATAACATTGTGATCTGGGAATCTGAGATGTGGAATCTTGAACTGGCAGTATTAGATTATCATCCAATGATCCTTCAGTAAATTTCTCTGGGGACCAGGGAAGCCAGCACACAATTTTTCAAGTGATCTTTTTGCAGGAGATCTTTACTGAGAGTCGAGATTCACCAGAAGAATTCACAAATTCTTAATTTTGAGATGTAGGACTATGTAACTTAGACATAGTGGTCTCTTGTTGGAAGAGGTAGGTGCATTTCATAAAAGAAGTAGATGTAAGATGGAAGTTAGGAGTTTCGAATTCCATGTTCAGCCTTTTGTGTATCTAGTGCTTACTGTTGGTATGTTACTTTACTTTGAACTTACCTTTTTCTTTGTAGCTAAATGTAGCATAAGTGTGTTGCTTGTAACAGGCCGTCATAATTACGGGAAAGATGGGGCCTAAAAGGCTTAAAAACATGAGCCAAGGGAACATTTCAGATAATGTTATGCCATCAAAGTCTTAGCATTAAGCTTCAGACTAACCATGGGTATTTTATTTAATTTTTCCTCAGAAGACATTAAAAAAAAAAAAAAAGCAAAGCAGAGGCAGGAGTATATGGATGAAGAGCTATGCGGGGAATGGGAGAGATGAGTAGATTGCTATCTAGGGTAAACTGGGGTAACTTTTTATTCTGAGCAGTTCGTAAGTATTATGTTTAAGTGAAGGTGACCTGTCTGTTGTAGTCTGACTTCTTTTTGCTCTGACAAAATACCTTAGCAAAACAGTGTGCGAAAGGAAGGATGTTTTGGTCTTTGGATTTAGGTTCCAGTCTAGACGATCTCTTGGTTCTAGACTCCTAGCAAGAAGAACATCATAATGGCGGTATATGTGGTTGCTCAGCCATGCAGAACTGAAAGCAGAGAGAAGGGAGAGGTTCAGGACAAGATTAGCCTCAAAGAACAGGCTAACGTTCTGGAGTTTCCAAACATAGTGCTAAAATATTCCAACATAGTGCCAAAAGCTGGGGCCTAACTTAACAACACCTTAGCCTCTTAAGGGATATTTCATATTTGTACTGTACCAATGTGTGTTTAATTAATGTTTCATTCAGTGTTTTTAAAAATATATTCTCTTTTAAATTATTTTATTTTATATGCATTGGTGTTTTGCCTGCATGTATGTCTGTGTGAGGTTGTCAGATCCTGGAATTACAGACAGTTGTGAGCTGCCGTGTGGGTGCTGGGAATTGAACCCTGGTTCTCTAAAAGAGCCGTCAGTGCTCTTAACCGCTAAGCCATCTTTCCAGTCCTTTTTTTTTTTTATTTTTTTTTTGGTTTTGTTTTGTTTTTTATCCCCTGCAGTTATTTTTGTTTCATTTTGAGCACTGTGATAAAAAGTCTATGATAAACAACTAAAGAGAGGAAAGTTTAGATCCCTGGAACTTAATGGCCAGCCAGTGAGAGACTTGTCTATAAAAGGTAATTGGCATTCCTGAGGACCCAAGATTGTCCTCTGGATTTTATATGCTCTCTACATATGTGTATACATGCCACATGCATGTGCATGCATGAAATTTTTAAATGCTCAATTCAAATACAGTGGCTTAGGGTATAGTTTAAAAAAACAGGAAAATGTTTCTATTGGGTCAGAAGAAAGACAATTGATCTCAAGAATGAAAGATAGGGTATCACTGCAGACCCTGAAGATGTTAACGGATGAAGGAAGTACACCAAACTGCATAAAAATTATGGCAGTTTACCTGAAATTACTGAATGGGAGGGAAAGGGAGAAGGAAAGGAGATGAATATGACTGCTCATAAGTATGGTGGAGGAGAAAGTTTATTGTAGATAAAATGGAAAGCATAGCCAGAGGCAGGGACATCTGAGAGAGTCCAGAGTGGACATGTCATGTGAGGAAAGGGAAGAGAGGGTGACCAGGTGTAGCAGCCAGGAGCCCCAAAGATACAAAAGGAGTGAGTAACCAAAATGGTTGGATTATATAAGGAAGAACAGTCCAGCCTCCTGGGTTAGAGAGTTCAGGGTAGTGGGTGGGGTATGCCAGCTGGGAGGGTCCTGTAACTAGTAGGGTAAAACCTAACAATTACTAACTCAAAATCTAGAACCCATAAAATCTTGGTCAAGGCAAAATAAATAATCTCAAGTATTTAAAGTTATTAATTAAATTGAATTAGTACTTAAAACCCAAGTGCAGATCATTTTACTTTGTAAATTCTATCTATAGAAAAATTAATAGCACTTTTATACCATTTATTTTAAAAAATAAAAATAATATCTCCAGTTCATTTATCAAGAAAAGCATAAACCTGATATTCAAAACCAGAAGGATATTTCAGAACAAGAAATCCAGTATCTCCATGGAGACATCAACAAAATAAGATCTAGTCAAGTCTGACAACATGTAGAAAAGAATGGTAGACTGGCACCACATAGCATCAACCCTAGAAACGTAAAGTCGTTTTAATATTTGAAAATTAATCAGCATAATTGTCTTAGTTAGGGTTTTTATTGCTGTTAAAAAACACCAAGACCAAAACCAGGTTAAGAATGAAAAGATTATTTCAGCTTCCATGTTCCAGTCACAGTCTGTGATGAAGGGAAGTTGAGACCGGAATTGAAGTAGACGGCATGGAAGATCACTGCTTATTGGCTTGCTCTTACAGCTTTCTTATAGTGTCCAAGATCACCACCAGCCCAGGGTGGCACTGGCCACAGTGAGTTAGGCCTTCCCACATCAGTCATCAGGAAAATGCACCACAGGTTTTCCCACAGGCCAGAACAATGGGGCATTTTCTGAATTAAGGTTCTCTCTTCCCCAATAACTACAGCTTCTGCCAAACTGACATAAACTAGCGAACATACTTAACTCCTTGTCAGCTTGACACACAACTTCATCACTGTTAAACCATAACCTTTGTCTTGTTGTTCCCAAGATGTCATAGTAATATCACAATATAAAGTATATTCCGAGCTTTTAAAGTTTGTCCTTACAAATTCAAACACTTTAAAGTTCTGTCTCTTTAAAACATCCAAAGTCTCTTTCAGAGTTCAAAGTTCTAAAACATTGAACATCTTTCTTTACAAAAAAAAAAATCCAAAGTCTCTCTAAAATCCCAAAATCTCTCTAACTTCAGAGTCTATCAACTGTGGGTGCCTATTTAAAAAAAAAAAGTTACATACCTTCTTATTCCAAGAGGGAAGAACCAGGGCACACGCACAATCAGATTATAGGAAAACTAAACTGTAGCCAGGTAAATTACTCACTGTCAAGAGTCTGGTATTCAAAACCTAGTCACACTTCTCTGGTTCTGGCATTCATAGCACATGCAGCTTGTCTTACAGGTTCAGAGCAGCTCCACTCCCAGCTGCTGCTCTCCTTGGTGATTGTCCCATGGTACTGGCATCTCTTAAGTGCTGGCGTGTCTGCGACTGGACTTTACCTTCCCCAGGAGCCTCTCTTCAGGAACTCTATACCTGCCACATAGTGCCAAGCCTTACAAGTCTTAGCTACTCTCCATGACCCCTTCATGCCTTCAAAACCAGTGCCATTTGAGTAATATTCTTCTCTCTCTCTTCCCCTCCTTCCCCCTTTCTCTTCCCCTCGCTCCCTCCCTCTCTCTATCTTTCCCTCACTTTCTCTCCCCTCCATCCCTCTCTGTGTGTGTGTGTGTGTGTGTGTGTGTGTGTGTGTGTGTGTGTGTGTTTAGGTAAGATATGTAGCTCTGGCTTTCCTGGAACTCACTGTAGATCAACAACCTGTAGATCAGGTTAGCCTCAAACTCACAGAAATCCATCTGCCTTTCTCTCTCCAGTGCTGGGATTAAAGACATGGGCCGCTACACCCGGACCGTCTGAGTGATTCTTACACATTACCAAGTTTGGCTGCCAGCATGAGATACAGCCTCAGCCGCCAGTGGATCACAGCCTCCCTGTGCTGTCCCTGAGTAAACACATCCCAGATTTACACTCTTCAGTGGTACTGGTCTCTTGTTAATCATGGCTGATTCTTCAGCCCTGCTGACCAGAACTACAGATTCTTTCAGAATGGCACATAAATGATTCCAGCAGTCTTCACTTCCTCTGAAACTTGACAAGCCAGGCCTCCATCATCTTCAGTGCTCTCTGCATTCTTATCTTCCCAGCTGCTACAACAGCAGCCCATGAAGCTCAAGTTTTCATTGGCTTTTCCAGTCCCAAGTTCCAAAGTCCTTTTACAATCTTCCCTAAAATACACAGTCAGATCTGTCATAGCAATACCTATTAAAAACAAAACCTGGTTCCAGTTTCTGTCTTAGTTAGGGTTTTCATTGCTGTTACTAAGACCATGATTATAAGCAGCAGCTTGTGGAGGAAAGGGTTTCTTTAAGCTTATACATCCCAATCATATCCCATCACGAAGGGAATTTGAAATAGGAGCTCAAGATAGGAAACCGGATGTCAGAACTGAAGCAGAGGCTGTGGAGGATCGCTACATACTGACTTGCTCTTTATGACTTGCTCAGCCAACTTTTTTATAGCACCCAGGACCACAAGCCCAGGGGTGGCACTACCCATAGTGAGTTGGGCCCTCCACATCAATCATCAGTTAAGGAAATGCACCACAGGCCAGTCTGGTGGGGGCATTAAATGACTTAAGCTTTCATCAAGTTGACATAAAACTAACAGTTCATTTTCTTAAATGTATCTATCCCAGATCAGAAGACTTTAATTTTGATAGAGATTGGTTTGTCAATGCTTTTATGGATAGATATACCATATCTAAGTCTTTGCTAGACTCCCAACTCATGAATATTTTCTCTGTGCTTTTTATGGAAGTTTATGCTTTTTACACCTTCAGTTAATTTTTGTATAACATTTGAAGTTCAGGTCCCAGTTGAATGTTTTTAAACTTTATTTTATACATGAAAGTCCACTTACTCTTCCATTTCTTGAATGGCCATAAGGTCAGACATTCAGGTGGTAAGGACAGATTTAGTGTGTGTATAATGGAAAGGAATACTTTATTTTAAAAGTGGTGGTGGGGGGGCATTTCCAAGGTGGAAGTGGATTAGTAAGCTGGAAAGACAGGTGTCTAAAGTCTTTGACAGCAGGTCTGACCTTTGTTGTCATTTACTCAGCACCCAGCTTCCAGGAGATGTCCAGGGCTCTCTCTGTTACTTACAGCCTGGTGAGGACCACAGCTGCATTTCCTTTTGCAGTGCTGAGTAGTTCCCATGTATGCTAAGCAAGCGCCCTCTCTCGAATTATAATTTGATCACCCATATAAACCTTAAAATCAGTTTGTCCCTACTCACCAGAAATACTCACTGGAATTATGTCAGATACTTGAGTCAGTTGCAGAAAATCCTTTGGTGTGTAAGGTAGGGAGTTGAGTTCTGGGGATTAAACCCAGGGCCTCCTCACACGTACTAGATATTAGATAAGTGCTCTGCCATTGAGCTGTGGCCTCAGCTTTCAGAATCTGTATCTGACTTAGCAAATCACGAACTTAGTATGTTTCTTCATTTGTTTTTCTTGTGTGATTATTTTGTGGCTCAAAGCATACAGATAGCTGTAAATAATTGATTTACTCCCCAGTATTTCATTTCATTGTGTCTGTTTCCACCTGTTTCTTACTGATTGATACTTGGGTAGATGATGATTATTGTGTGTGGGAATTTACATCTTTCAATTTTGTTGAATGACTTCATTAGAATTGGGGAGATTTGTTTTGTTTTGTCTTACATTATTTGTATATGAGTGTGTGTGTGTGTGTGTGTGTGTACATACTCTCAAGCCACAGCTCACATGTGGATGTCAGAAGACAACTTGGGAAGCTGATTCTCTGTTCTACCATGTGGGTCCTAAGGATCGAATCTCAGGTCATCAGGCTCGGCAGCAAGCATCTTACTCATCCATGAGCCATCTTGCCTCCTGGCCATGATTTGTGTGTGGGTGCCACGAGGGTTGTTGTTGTAGTTGTTCTCACAGATAATTTAGCTTTTCTGCATTGATAATCATGCAGTCCTCCTGAATTTTTTCTGAGCTTCATGCTGTCATCAACTAGTTATACCAAATCTATATTAATGCCCAGAACTTCCTCTTGATCCAGTTGTAAGTGTCTGGTTTCTTTGCTTTTTGCTGGCTAAGCTATTTTGTTTTTGAGAAAATATTAGAACTATAGAAGCAATTAAAAACTATGGTCAGTTTCTAGGTATTTTTGTTAGCTTGGCTTTTTTTTTTTTTGAAAATTTTTCTAAAGCCTATGTGTAAAGGAGTTATTTACATGGTCAGTTTAAAAACCTTTCTTGCAGTGGGTAGGAGGGAATCCCAATTTGTTATGACTGTCTTTAAGATACCATATCTCTATAGGGAAGGTCTTTTTTTTTTTTTTTTTTTTGTACATAGAAGTTCTAGATTGTGGCAGCATCAGACTCTTGACTAGTTTTTATTAAAAAGGCCAGCAGCAACAAAAGGTTTTACAACTTCTGAAAACCCTTATCTAACAATTTATTTATAAGAAAGCCTACAGCTTAAAAAGGATTTCTGTCCTGTAATTTTGGAGCAAATAAAACATAATTCTTAGTTTACTTACTTTGATTAATTGTTGTCTAAATATATTTACGCTGCTATATCAAAAAACCCTTAGTGAGGCCGGGTGGTGGTGGCGCACGCCTTTAATCCCAGCACTTGGGAGGCAGAGGCAGGCGGATCTCTGAGTTCGAGGCCAGCCTGGGCTACCAAGTGAGTTCCAGGAAAGGCACAAAGCTACACAGAGAAATCCTGTTTCAAAAAAACCAATAAATAAACAAACAAACAAACAAACAAATAAATAAATAAATAAATAAACCCTTAGTGAATAGCTTATATTCAACAGGATTTTTTTCCACCACTCTGGAAGCTAGGAAATCTAAGATAAAGGAGAGAGCTGATTTGGTGTTTGAAGAGGACCCATTCCTCATAGATGGACCCACTGTTCTCATCCTGATCTTCTCTTAGAGTGTGTTTGAACTTTGGTTCATTTGGTCTTTCTTTTTTTCCTAAAGAATATTCCCAATGTAAGTTTTTTTAGTGGATTGACTATCTTGATCCTGTTGGCGTGTGACTATCATTCAGTCTCAACGACACTTTTGCCTTACGTAGCAGTAAGATTTTCATGAGACTTGAACATTCTTCCTCTTCTAGAAAAGCTGAGGGGGCTTATGCAATGGTATTTTATTTTTACTTTGTCTTTATTAAAAAATACATAACTATTTTCATACATAATCACTTTGATGAAATCCTTTTTCACAAGACATCGTTTGTAGTTAGCTTCTGTACTGTTGCCCAGAGACTGAAAAACTGGACCTATTTGGCTATTCCAGACTAAACTACATCACTCAAGATTTTTGCTATGAAGACAAACACAGAGTAAATCTATGAGTCTTCTTTGTAAATGTTTGTAGTGAGAACATTTGTCTCTGTTTACTGACTGGTTGTCCTGCTTCTTTGAGTGGTTTCCATGAAGTTGTCCTAATCTCTTAGACCCTCACTGTGCAGTTTTTGTCTGTGTGAGCAGTCAGTGAATACCCTTTCAGTGTGTTTATGAGAGTAATTTGTAAGCATACAGTATACTAGAACTGTGCTCTGTAATGAACAAGCACCGTTCCGATTTCCTTTTCTTCTTCTGTTTGCACTTCCTCTTCCCTGAGCTCTGTCTCTTCTTATAAAGATTAGGGACTAGGTATTAGTGGGGTTACCACATCAGGAATGTGCCCTTGGCTGCAAGGGAGTCAATATTTATTTTATTCTATAATTTTATTGGGAATAAATACAGAAACTGGTTTCATGATCATTTTCTTTCTCCCTGAGCATCTGTGTAAACATGGACTTTCTTTTTCCCCATCTTCTAGTTGCAGCAACTGGAGCTCGCCCAGATCCAGTACAGAGATGCTAATCTCACGGCTCTTGCAGCTATTGGACCACGGAAGAAGAGACCGCTAGAGTCAGGAAATGAGGTACTAAAAACAGTGTTTGTTATTTAATTGTTTTAATGTCCAGAAAGTAAGCCAGAAAAAAAACAAAAGACGCAAGGCATGGAAATAGTCTGTCCTGCTCTACATGCTGTCAAGCTTTTCTTGAAATTCTTCTTTGCCACTTTTATAAAATGGATTTTGCCATTTATTTTTTTTTTAAAACATGTGTTCTTTTAGCTTCATTCCTACATATTCTGTCATCCTTTCTAGTCACCATCTCCAGGGATACTGAATTTCACTATTTCCAATTTTAAAAATCTCCATAGGTTAACATTTTGCTAATATTTATTTTTAGTGTGTGTGTGTGTGTGTGTGTGTGTGTGTGTGCCTGTGAGTACAGATGACTGTAGTGGACAGAGGGTGTCAGATCCCCTGGAGTTACAGGTGGTTTTGAGCCATCTGACATAGGTGCTATAAGTAGTCCTTGGTTCTTCTGCAAAAGCAGTATTTACTCCAAGGGCGGATCCATCACTCTAGGCCCCTTTTAACATCTTTATATAATCTCTCTAATATTTATCTAAACCCATCCCACTACTAAGACTGCATCTGCCCTCTTATACCTGAGCACAGAATGTGTTTATATGGCTTAATTATTGTCTTATTCTTTCCTAAATACCATTTTAAAATTTTAATTATTTGTGCACATTTGTGTGTGTGAGTGGGTTATATACATACTCTTGCCTAAATGCACATATGGAGATGAGAGAACAGCCAGCAGGACTCAGTTCTCGCTTTCCACTTTCTCAAAGCAGGGTCTTTCTTGTTTTTGTTGCAGTATTGCTTACTTCAGGTTATCTGGCCTGCAAGCTTCCAGGTGATAATCCCATCTCCACCTCCCATTTCTCCTTAGGAATGCTGGGATTACAAATATTTACCATCATGTCCTGAACTTTTTTACATGGGTATATGCCAGTACTGCATTTAAATGAATCATAATTTATTCAACCACTTTCCCAATAAATACTCAGGTCATTTTCAGGCCTTTGTTTTCATCGCCTCTTAGAATTCTTTTTACTTAAATTGTGTAAGTGAAATTCTGGAAATACTTAGTTGGGTTAAAAATGTCCATATTGAGAAGGAAATTTACTAGAAAAACTCAGGCATGCACAAAGGTAGAGAGAGCAGCATAGTGAGTTCCTGTCCACCTTTTCTGACCTGCCTACCTTACCTCTTCTGCTCTGTCAGCTATCAGTTTACCTGCCATGTTTCCTTTATGTCTGTACCAACTCTCTCAGGTAAGGACGGTTTTTACAAAACCCTTGGCTTGTTTTAAAGTCAGTCCAAGAGTCAGTAGCATTTTATTAATAAATACTATTTGTTGATTTTTGATTATTCGTAATAGTGTAAATAAGAAATAACTAGACTGGTTTCTCATCACTTGTCACTTTAAAATTTTTCTTTTTCCCACGGAATTATGCTTCACAGTTTATTAAAGAAATAGAAACCTTTCCTCTCTTTTTCTGTTCTTCTGGTCTTTATTCATCTAAAGTGTACTTTGCTTGCTTTACATTTGAAAACCTTAATTTTTTTTTAAATCAGGCATCTATTATTGTCTTTTCAGTTTAACTTCTCTTTAGAAATCCCTATATGTTTAGCTGCTTCTTTTATTATTATGCAAGTTCTCACTGTATAGCTCAGGCTAGCCTTGAACTTGGATCCTTCGGCCTCAGCTTCTAAACTCAGGGATTGTAACCATCCTGGCTTTGAAAGCCCTTTCTGAATTAGAATTACATTCTAATACTTTTAGCATTTTCACACTGTGCTTTTTAGGTTTTTTTTTTTTTTTTTTAGCTTTTTCTCATGGTGCTGAGTATTGAACCCAGGGCCTCCCACATTTACCCAGTGTTTCTTTCTGGCTCAGTGTAGCGAACTCTACTTTACCATGCTTTCCCTGTCCTGATGAATTGACCTTTCTGAAACTGTGAGACTGAATGAATCTTTCCTCTCAAAACAAGATAAATCTGGTTTAAGTTTGTTCCTAAATCTCTACATAAGAGCTGAAGTGTAGATTAGCCATGGTAATGATGCACACCTACAATCTCAGTGGAGCCAGGAATTTACAGCCAGCCTTGCTTCCATAGCAAGGTTGAGCCAGGTTTGGCTCTGTAGTGAAACATTGTCTCAAAGGGTGGGGAAAGTTGTTAATGTATGTTTAGTTTTATTTCCTTGGTCCTAATAACTAGTCAACACTTTTTATTTGGTAATTCTTAACTTACTGATTTGAAATGCCACCTTTATCACTGTACAGTTTTGAAGTGAATCTGTCAGTATGAGTGTTATTATGCACACTATGAACCTGTTCTAAGAGAATTTGCTGTGAGTGTGAAAATTTTTTGTGTCTGTTGCATTTGTTTAGTTCTGAATTGAATCTAGCTACATAAGGGAGGAAATTCTCAACTTTTCATTTTCTTTTTTTTTTTTTTAAAGATTTATTTATTTATTATGTATACAGCATGTATGACTGCAGGCCAGAAGAGGGCACCAGATCTCATTACAGATGGTTGTGTGCCACCATGTGGTTGCTGGGAATTGAACTCGGGACCTCTGGAAGAGCAGTCAGTGCTCTTAACCCCTGAGCCATCTCTCCAGGCTGAAATTCTCAACTTTTAAATGAACATGAATTTTAGTATTCACTAGTGGCTACTGACTATTTTATTGGACTATACAAAAAGACTGTTCTTCTGGCCTATATCTTAGTTTGTTAGTTATTTTGTTAGTTCTGTGGATTACATTGAGAGCCTCACATAGTTTGTCAGTGAGATACATTCTTGCTCCTGTGTATCTATTAATATTTTATTCCTGAAACCTTTTTCAAATACCGTCTGAACCATTTTAAGTGTGTAGGTAATTAGTATTGAACATATTCACATTATTGAAAGATTTCACATACTTTTACATCTTATAAGACTAAAACACTATACTGATTAAACAATTCTTCATTCCCTAAGACCCTTGTAAGCCTCACTCCACTCTGCTTCTGTAAATCTGACTACTCAGATATCACACATAAGTGGGATTAGATAGTATTCTTTCTTTCACTACTGGTTTATTTGACTTAGTATAATGTCCTCAATGTTTCAGATACCAATATACTTAAAAATGTGATAAAGATAGTTCATGAGAGTATTTTCTACTTTCCTAGCGCTGGACAACTCACTACCCTTTGTTTTTTGTTCATATGTATGTAAATTGGGTAAATATCAAGATGTAGCATGATATTTCATCGAGTATATGACTGTGAACAGGCCTTCTTACCATACTTTTTGTGTCAAGAATATTATAAATTTTTTAAACCCACTTAGTAACTGTGTTTAATGTTGTAACTCATTTAAGAATGCTTCCTAAGCTCCTGACCTACTTTCCTAGTCTAGTGACATTATATAACAAAGTCTGTTCAGTTGACTCCTGGTGAGAACTCGTTGCAGCACATGGGGTAATAAATAAGTACATGTACAGGTCTGAGTTTGATTCTTAACTGTGGTAAGCTTTTAAATGTGGAGAGTCCTTTAAGCTTTGTTCCTCAGTTATCCCAGTAGGTTGAAATGGTACAGCACTTGCTTTGTCATGCTTTATGAATTGACTTTTATAAACTCTACTATCAAGTAAGTGCTTAATAGTTTATCTTTGTCATCATAATAGAAATATCATTGTTTCAGTTCAAATGGCTCAGAGTGAGTTTGAAATGCTGACCACTAGACTCTCTAGGCCACTGGCTCTCAACCTTCCTAATGCTGCAACCCTTTAATGTAGTTCCCCATGTGTTGACCCTCCTCCCCATTTACCATAACATTATTTTTTTTTGCTGCTTCATAACTGTAATTTTGCTACTGTTATGAATCATAATGCAGATATCTGATATGCAAGATATCTGGTATGCAACCCCTGTGAAGAGGTCTTTTGACCCCAAGGGGTTACGACTCACAGGTGCTCTAGGCCTTCACTTTAGTCATATTTGACTTTGTTGCAAATTTTAGAGATCTTAAGTCCTGATTTCTTGTAAGACTTATTTTTAAATTTATTTAGTATGAATGTGTATGCATGTGCACATGACACTGCGTGCCTATGGAGGATAGAGGAGAACTTTATAGAGTTGGCTCTTTCCTTCCAGCTTGTTAAGACCAATGAGCTTAGTGGGCTTGCTTACACAGCACAAGTGAGGAGCTACTTATAGGAGTCCTGAAATAGCTGTGTCATCTCAAAATTTCCCCCCATGGATGGCGACCTTCTAGAAGCTGCATCATGAAGCCATGCTTTCTATTGACCTTACACTTCTGTATAATCTATTATCTTTTAAGATGTCCCACCTGTGGAAGGGAGTAGTACCTGGAATTCTGGATTAGGGATTCGTGACCCTCCTTCTCTCCCTACCAGCTGTGGCAACAGGATAAAGTCCAAGGTGGCAATATACCATGCAGAGGAAAAACCACTGTCCAAACTATCAATATTAAAATGCAAACATACTAATCTTTACTTTCAGAAAGATATTCTGTACCTTTTGAAAAATCTTATACCACAAACTTTCCTAGCACTTTCTGTTGTAGGTATTCAGATAGAACATTTTAGAATAATACTTAGGGTTCTATTAATATTAGTGATTGTAGTAGCTTTTTTTCCCCCTAACTCTGACTTACTTGTTCAAGTTGTTTTTGAGTAGTTTGTTTGGGGTGATAGCAGGGAGAGGAGGAAGAGGATTTCCAAAAGTTTATGAATGAAGAAACAGCAATAAAATTAGGATAAATGAATGATGGTGCTATAAAAGAATCATGTTTAAGAATCCTTTCTACATGTTTTCTTTGTCATTTTTGGGTCCCCATACCTGACTCCAAAAAACACAAGTCATACTCTACTAAATAGCTCTAGGAATGAGGTGATCTTATTAGACTCTACTGTATTTTAAATTAAAAATACAAAGATACACTGGGGTTCTAAAGTCAAACAAATTTTATTTTGCATCTGTTATATGTTAAATATAATAATAAAGAAATAATGATAAGACAACAGCAGTCAGTCCAGGGAAAGGGAAAGCTAATACATGACTTCTTTCAGGAATGAGGTTTATTTGGAGAAAGGGCCTCCAGGCCGCGATGGGTCCTGGGGAGGGAGGCGAAGCATTAAAGAGTAAAACGCACAATATGTGAAGGGCCAAAATATGATTGAGGGTCTTAAATGGGAACAGCAGCTTCCTTGCAAAGCCTGGAGAGGAGCTTTATAAAGAGCAAGAGCAAGAGAACATAGAGGAGGGGAAGGAAGGGATAGTATCAGACTTTTTAATAGAAGTTCTGTGGGGTCTGGCAGGAAATTTCACATCACATGATTTGGTTCAACATAGAGTATATGAACAGGAGTGTAGAAGAGCCAGGACTTGGTTAGTAACATAAATCAGGGCCTGCTGTTAGGACACAGGACAAAGAGCTTTCTTAACTCTCAGTTAGGGGAAGCCTCCAGGGAAACATGGCCTGATCTCTGCAGTCTGTAGGACCTGTCTTAAAGGGGCAAGCATACAATTTTTTATATATAGGAAATAAACTGAGCCTGTTTGAAGAAGAATTGAAAGTTAACTATAAATCAGTGTTGAAGTAATATAAAAGTAATAAAATGCATAGTATGTTGGACAAGTTTTCTTTAGTTTTATTAGTTCCTGACCCCTTGAGATAGCTGAATAAAGTAATTAACATTGATTTGACAAGTTAGTATTGAGTGCTTGCTATTTTAAAATCTTTTATGAGTTAATTACTTTTTTGCTAGCATTTGAACCCAGGGCTTTGTGTATGCTAGTCATGCACTCTACCACTGAGTTACAACCTCAACCAGAAAAAAATCAATTTTATTCTTCTGAAAAAGAGAAAAATATTTGAAGTCCCATTAATAGCCCTAAATTTCTTATCTAATTTGGGGGGGATAAATTCTGAGAGTTATAATGGTACAAACTTCCCTGTCTTATTCCTTGTGATCCTATATTACAAATTCAGTATCTTAGCATGTTGTGGGTACTTACTGGACAACTGCTGACTGGATTCCTAAAACACTCTGGTTTGTGAAGAAGTCTGTGGAGTAGGTCGCTAGCCCCCACTCTGTTCATCTTTGCAGTCATATTCCTTCCACCTCCCAGTCCTGTTATTTCTGTACAAGTGCAAGACAGCTACTTTAGTCCCTAGAAATCATGCACTTCATTTTATTGATGCACGCAGAAAGTGTTCAGCATGGGTTTCCTGCTCATAACCAAAAAAGAATTCAGGAGAGGCTAGATGTTGTGTCCTGAAAAGCCCTCGATGGTTCAAAGTTGGGTAGAGTTCTCTCCAACATTGATCTGCCCGTATTAGGTAGGAGGGAACATCAGGAGGCAGAGAGCGATGGATTCCACTGCTCATTGATTCTTTGTGTGTCGTTTAACCAGAACACCACTGACATGGAAAGTCCAGATTGAATTTTTACTTCCTCAAAGGCATAGATAGTAGGTACTTTTTCTGCCATCTGTTTTCACTATGCCACCAAGACCAATTTTCTAAGTGTTCCTCATGTACCTAGACTGGAGTACTTAAAGCAGCAGTGATGGGAGAGACCCTGCCTCAACAAGGTGAAAGGCTAGAACTGACACCCAGAGACAGCCCTCTGACCTTCCCTGCTTGCACATACATGTGTGCATAATCGCGCGCGCACGCGCGCGCGCGCACACACACACACACACACACACACACACACATACACACACACACACACACACTAGTTTTTAAGAAATAAGCAATGAATAGGAGAGTTATGAATTTTAAAGTCAGGATACCCCAAAAACATTTAAGAAAGAAAAAGGTGAAGATGGTATGCTGACATTGTATTGTATTATATTGCTAAATTGATACTGTGCTTTCCAGAATTGCTTTTCTCATATAGCTTCTGGTTAGCATGGGCTATGAGGTATTACATGTCTCATATTTAATGTTCCTTTATTAAGTACTAGTCAGAAATGTGTGCCATAAACAACTGTGAAAGAGTAGAACATAAGTTCTTGAGTTAGTTCTGGGTTTTATAAAATTGGTTCTCTGGTCTAATTAGACAATATTCACCCTGTTTTTAATGACAGCAGAGACACAGATGACATTCAGTGGCAAACAAGGTACATTTACACTTTGAACACTACAAATAAGGAATAAAGATTTGTGGAGAGCCAAGTCTAACAAAAACAGGGATAATGACATAGATTGTTCTCTTCAAAATGTACTGTAGAACCTAAAGAAGAAAGAGGCTTTAAATTCTGAGCTCAGATACTGCAAAAGGAAGTTAAAGCCCTTGTTTGCCCTAAAAGAAACTTTTACCGTTTGTAGCCAAAGGCACAGACTTGTTGAAACCAAATCCAAAGTCTACAAGGATTTGAGTTACAATTTCAAATTGAATTTCCAGCTGTGTAGTGTTAACATTTAACACTTTTGAGGAAAGGGTGGGAACCTTGAACTCCTCAGTGCTGCATAAATTTAAACCAATTCTTCTAGCCCTGTGTGAAGGAGTTAGTCTCCCAAGTAATCTGTTTTGGCTTCTCTTAGGGTAGTTGTTTTGTAATGGCTAACTGATCTTCCTTAGAACTAGCCTTGGCCACCTCTTACTGCTTTTATGCATACTCAGGTTCCGGTAGTCCCCAAAGGTGAGATGTGAAGTGTGACCCATGAGAAGATGGGATACCCTAAACAGACTGTTTTTCTTTTTTGCCTCCTGTTGCCCAAGAGCTAGTGTGAGAATGGATCTGAAATGGTGGGGTCAGAGGAGAAGGAATATATAGATTGGATGAGGCCAAATTCATTGATAGAAGCTTACTAAGCACTGATTGCTGATAGGTTTATGGCAGTGGGCTAGGAGTGGCTTGAGCAGGTTTTCGGTTTGTTGACTTAAAAAGCTAGATGTGTAGGTAGTCTATACCATGCAAAACAGACTAGGCAATAGAACTCTTACTTGGATATTCCAAGTACTTGTTTACAGAGGCTGGAGAGATTAAGATGTTGGAGGGGATTTATCATGTTAGAATTGATCACTTGTCTTCTGGGTAGATCTAGAGGACAGTTTTTTGTTTGTTTGTTTGTTTGTTTTTTTAAACTTACTCCTTTATGTTATATGCCCATGTGCATGCCATGGCATGCATGTGGAGGTCAGAGGACAACTTGTGGAAGTTGGTTCTCTTGAGAACACTCTTTTAAAAGTCATAACTATGAGAATATATACTTGACAGAAGGCTCAACATTGTTGAAAAGTTCTGTTGTCTCTTTGCTTTATGCTAATAATGATAAGCATTTGCACTGTCAGACTAGATTTCTTGAACTTATTGGTAATAACGGGATTACAAGTGATGATAAAAGCCAGTAGTGGCTCTAAATTGCCAAAGACAGACAAATACAGTGACTGTAGTGGCCAGCAAAGCCAATACAGTAGTCACTCTAGTCTGAGCTACAGAGATTCTGAGACTTCACAGGTAGGAAATCAATAAGCAACCTATTGAGTCTTCCTTGACTTTTATAAACAAGAGACTTCTAGGTCTGATGGCCAGAAGTATGAATTGATTAATTTGGTAAAGTCAATCTACAGACATAAGCCAGTTATGTCTTCACAGACGTGAAGACCTTTAAGTGAAGGGAAAAGCAGTTCTTGGGAACAGACCATGCTACACAGCTAGAAGTTTGTGCTTTAATCTCCTAGTCTTTTCCTCTGGACTTGAAACCGTTTACCAGTGTGACTGCGCATCAGAGAAGGAAATAATTGGACTTTTAAGGAATTGTTAGGTATTGGTTCTGAACCTTACATGAAATCTAGAAGACCCAAAGTACTGATGTATTCCACCAGTGTCAGTGGAGTTTAGGCTTTGGTCCATTGCACATTTCCACATTTCTGGAATGCATAGGGGTTTTTGTTTTGGTTTTCGAGGTTTTTTTTTATGTTATGTAACTTTATTTTATGTGCATTGGTATGAAAATGTCAGATCCCCTAGAACTGGAGTTATAGACAGTTGTGAGCTGCCATGTGGGTGCTAGGAATTAAAACCAGGTCCTCTGGAAGAGCGATCAGTGCTCTTAACCACTAAGCCCTTTCTCCAGCCCCTAGAATGCATAGTCTTAATGAACAAGTTCAACAACTTTTAAATTTCCGTATTGGCCCATGAAAGTGAAGAAAAACAAGTGGAAGCCTACTAATATGCTAAACTGTCTCCTTGGGAGGATTGCAGGGCCACCATCAGGGACCTGAGAAATGCAGTCATGATGCCTATTGAGAGTCACAGTAGATTGTCATGCCTTTAATCCTGAAGTCATGTGAATTAGAGTTGTCCCACATGTGATTTTGTTGGAGAAGAAAATGGTGGCAGCCCCTGGCTTTTAGCATGCAGGGCTTATCTGGCGCATCCTTTTCTCCTTCAGACCTCTGAGGAAAGATGCTAGAAAAATGCGTTTTCTGCAGCCAGGTCAGCAGTGTGCCTTCATTAGTCTTATCTACTCTCAGGGTTACCTGAAGCCTATGTACACACCCTTACAAGGGTGGTCTGAACACACGTGCCAGCATATCGATACCATGTTGACTTATCTGGTAAACAAGAAGTAACAACTCCTGTAGACATTTTCATGAGGTACATGTATAATAAATATTAAACCCACTAAAATTCATGGTGAATTTCTCAGGGATTGAATGGCGTAGAACATGTTGAAATGCCTTTTCTAATAATAATAATAGTAGTAATAATAATAATAATAATAATAAAAAATAATCTAGTCACTGCCATCACAAAGAAGAGGTGCATTTGGACTTTGAAAGGCAGCATGCTCCTTCTGTGATAGAAAGATTGTCCTCTGAGCCTGCTTTCTTCTGTGGTTCCCCAGACTCCAAAGCCAGCCCCTTTCTTGTTAGTGACTGGTAAATCCTGCCTTATTCCTAGCAAGCCATTCATTTTTACTTTTCCCAGAGCACGTTCTTTTTCTTGCCATATACCTTTTAAGTCCTTAGATTGCTGCTGATTTTATATCTTCCTTTCCTATTCCATTTTAATGTTTAAAGTAAAAATTTTAATGTTTAAAGTTAAAATTTTTACTTTAATCTAAAAAAGTTTTATTATGAGAAATTAAGACTTACCCTTATTCTGTTAGTAGGGTTTTTTGTTTTGTTTTGTTTTGTTTTTTTTGAGGCAGGTTATCATGTAGCCCAGGCTGGCCTTCAACCTGCTGTGTAGGTGGTGGCCTGAAGCTTCTGATCTTCTTGCCTTCACCTACTGAGTGCTATAGGCACATTTATACTACCACTCTCAGCTTCTGTCATGACTTAATGAGATTCATTTTGTTATGTTATCTTTGGTAGCCTACTTTTTTATTTAATGATCTAATCTGTACACTTCCCAAGTCATTAAATGCTACTTTATACATTTCGTTGTATAATTTATGCCTCTCTGTATTGTTAAGTATGTTTAGTTTCTAGAATAATGTGTGGGTTTTTTTGTAATGAAATTTTGGGCCATGGTTTTGACTTTTTCCTTTCAAACTTAAAAAATAGAATTGATAGTAAAAATGAATGTTTTAAGCCAAGGAGATGGCTTAATAGGTAACTGTGACTGCAGTTAACCTGATAACCCTTCGTTTAATTCCCTGGACCACATGATGGAAGAAGAGAACCTAATCCTGTAATTTGTCCTCTGACCTCCACAGGAACACCAGAGCATGCCCCTCTCCCCCAATGAATGAATGAGTAAATAAATATAATTTTAAAAATTGAGTGGCTGGGGACTAACAGATTAACTCAAAAGGGAAAGATGTATTAGATACAGTGATGAGAAGAACAGAACTAGGTTTCCATTTTCTTAGAGGGCAATCATCTAAAAGTTAGCTTGCTTTTTTTTTTTGAAGCAGTGCTGGATTTGTGTTCTGGCATTTTCCGACTTTTAATTCAGAACTATGATGTGGACACAAACAAATGGTGAAAGTATTATGTTCCTTTTTAGCAGCTGACCATTATATGCTAATGATTAAACTAAAAATTTGTATGATGTAGGGGGAAAAAAGCTGAAACATCTTGGAGCAGTCTATGAACCTTTTAGGAATCCTTTCTGCTCTTGAGTGTTTCATTGTTAGTACTCTATAGCTACATTAAGTGTTTTGGATAAGGTTCTCCTGAGGGCACATGGTGTTTATATGTAGCATTTAAGAACTTAATTTTTTCTTTGAAAGTGTGTTCATTAAAGTTAACTTAATGGTAAGCTTATGCTGAGAAAGTTGCTTGCTTAAAATCGCATAGCTTTACATTTATTTCTGTGAGCTTTCAGGATCCCAGAAGCATTTCTTGAAATGTTGTACCTATCTTATTATATGCATGCTTTTTCTGTAATTTAGACTAATACTACTCTTATGTTGTAGCATTCTTACTTAACTCACTATATTGTTGCAAATATTCCTTAATGCTTTGTTTCAAACTCTTATGCAGCTACTTGGCTCAACTTTAGTGATTTTTAAAAAGCATGAATTGCTTGTTATATAGGATTAATGTAATAAGTATTAGTCAGGTTTTAGAGAGCTTTCTAAAATGATAGGTAAGTACTAATTAACAACAAATCACATTTATTGTCGGAAGATTACTACAAGTGGCTTTCCTTAATTGAAATGACAGTTAAGTTCTCTGTGCTGTTTGCCCAAATTAGATGTTCAGGTTTTCAATTAATGTTACCTGTAAAAAAAAAGTTTCCATCAAAAAACAGTGAATCTATTTTAGATATGCTTGTAGTAGTAACTTTGTGACATTAGAACTCCTGTTTTTACTTTCTCCACAAGAATTCCAGAGTATTGACTAGGAGAATATAATTGATTGTGAAATGTTTATTTGAGCTTATTTTTTGTTTAGACTTTGCAGCACCTACAAATTTTTAGTTTGAGTGGGTTGTTGATACTTGATTTATGAACAGTAAATTCACCATTTTTCCCTTTTTATTATTCTTTATGTCTTTCACATCATGCATCTCCATCCCATTCATTTCCCGTCCCTTTGTATCCACCCTCTGCACTTGCAACCTCCCCCAAAATAAAATAAAATAAAATAAAATTTGAGAGAAGGAAGAAATGAATCTAAGAAAGCTGTAAGCAACACAGTCATTCGGTAAACCCTTTTAGCCATTTATCTTTATTTGCAAGTGTTCATTGCAAAGAGTCATTGGTCTGGTTTGAGGCCTCTGGTTTCTGCTACACTGTGGATGCTGACCCCTCACTGGGACTCCTCTTGGTTATCCCTGTTGTCGTCCTGTGTCATGGAGATCCTGCAGCTTTGGGTCTGCAGGATAGGTCCGTTCACATGCTCCAGCAGATCATAGATGGGGTGGATATTGGGGTGGGCTAACTCATAACCCTGGTTCTGGGCCTGAGTAGTTGCAGGGTTGGTCAGCCTGCCAGCTCTCCTTTGTCTTCACCACTAGATTGAGCTCTCCTGCATTGTCCTGGGCAAGTTCACCCCTTGCAGTGATGAGCAAGGGGCGGGGCAAGTTCTCCTGCTTTCATGTCCTCAGGGTCAGATCTCCCACACCTACACCTTCAGGGTCAGTTCAGCTCTGCTGTGTTGCCCAGGTGTGATGTGATGTAGGGGACCACTCTTCTGATTGCTGAAGCTGGTGAGGGCCAGGGCTAGCTCTCCCACCTGCTTCAGAAGTTGATTGGGGGGGGGGGGGTGGCAGAGAGAGGCATCTCTTCCTTATGGATGCCACCACATGATAGATGGGTAATAGGGACAGTTCTCCCATGCTCACAACTTCAGAGTTGGCTCACCCACACCTCCATCAATGGGGTTGGCTCTATTGTGCTGCCTACTCGAGGTGCTGGGCCTGCTCTCCTGAGTGTTGCAGCTGGTGGCAGGCAGGGGCAGCTCTCCCACCCTTATGAACTCAGAGTCTCAAGTGTTGATGGAGGGGGTAAGGGGAGATTCACCATTTTAAACTGTACAACTCAGTGATTGTCAGTATTTTCACCACACAGTGCAGTTATCACCACTCTAACCCTTGAATATATTTGTCACAACTAGTCATCAGCTTTGGGACTTTTTCTCAAAATTTTGTCTCTTTGAACTGGCTATGTTGGTACATACCTTTAATCCCAGCACTTGGAGGAAGATGCAGGTGGATCTTTGTGAATTTGAGGCCAGCCTGGTCTATGGAGTGAGCTCCAGGATAGCCAAGGATACACAGATTAAACCCTGTCTCTAAAAATAAAAATGGCTCGTTTGGAATAGTGTCCATATAATCCAAATGGGCATTCATGTAAGTAGAATTGTGTCATGGTTTGCCTTTCATGTTCAGCTTTTTTCACTTAACGTGGTTTTGTGGTCTATACATGGTGTAGAATACATCAGCTGTTGTTTCTGGTTTTGTTGGAATAATCCGTTTTGTGAATGCACAGTGCTTTGTTTATCCTTTTGTCAACTTTTAGACATTAGGTTGTTTGCCCTTTTAGAGAACTAAAAATAATGCCATTCTCATTCATAAACAAGTTGATGTGTTCTTGGTTTTCCTTTCTCTTGGTATGTCTCTAGTAGACTTACAGAATCAAATGAAACCTGATGTTTGATATTTTGAGGAGCTGAAAAACTGCTTTTCATGGTGATTGTACATGTCATTTACAATGCAGGATAGTTCCAATGCCTCCTGGATACCACTTACTATCATCTGAATTTTAAAACCGTAGCTCTCCTAGTGAGTGTGAAGTGTATCTCACTTGTGGATTTGTTTGCATTTCCCTGATGACTAAAGATGTTAAATATGTTTTCATGTGCTTACTGACCATTCACCCATCTATTTGTGGAAATAAAGTCCAGTCTAGTCTTGATTGTTTATGCTTTGAGGATCATAACCAAGAAACTATTATCTAATACAATTCCACAAAGATTTATATCTCTGTTTAACTTCTTAAAGATTAACACATTCTAGCCCTTATATTTACTCTATCTTTGATTTGTTTGACATGTTGTGAATCACATCAAATTCATTCTTCTAGATGAGGGAGATGGCTCAGCAAGTGTGTTATTCCTGATGAACCGAGTTCAATACCTGGGACCCACTTTGTGGAAGAGAACTCATTCCCCTGGAGTTGCCCTCCAGCATCCACACATGAGCCGTAGTGTGCGTATATGAACACACATAAACAGGATGAATCAATCATCAATCATCAATCAATCAATAATTAAAAAAATTCTTTTTTCTGTTATTGAAAATAGCTTCTTTTCATATACTACATTCTGATTATGGTCCCCCCCCCCCCAAATCCTCCCAGTTTCTCCCCATCTCACCTCCCATCCCACCCTTTTGGTCCGTCATCAGAAAACAAACAGGCATCTAAGGAATGATAAAGTTAAATAAGATAAAACAAAAACAAACAAATTGAAATAGGACAAAGCAAACAGAAGAAAAAGCCAGAGAAACAAACATAGACACAGACACACATTCACACAGACAGGAATCCCATTTAAAAACACTGAAAACCATAATATATATATATGCAGAGGTGCTGTAAGGTTTAGAAAAAAAAAAAAAAGCCCTGATACGACATTGTGTAACCAAGAACCTCTAAAGACTCCATTGAGTTCATTTTGTGTTTGCCGTCTCCTGCTGGGCACTGCGCCTGCTCCTAAGAGTGGTTTCCCCAGTGAGACTCGCTCTGAAAAAAATATTTCACTTTCAAGTATTTGTCATTTGGAGCTAGCTTTTGGATTAAGGATTGGAGCGTGTGTTCACTTCCCTCTCAGCGCTGGGACCTCTTGTGGTGCAGCCCCAAGCATGCTGTCACAGCCTCTGTGAGTTCTTATGTGCATCAGTCCTGCTGTGTTTAAAAGGCCTGTTTCCTGGGTGTCCTCCATCCCACTGGCTCTTAACACTCCTCTTCCTTAGGGTCCCCTGGTCCTAGAGGGGAAGAAGTTGATAGACACATTCCATTTAGGGCTTACACTCTGCACATTGACTGTGAGTCTCTGTATTTGTTCCCATCTGCTTCAGGAGGAAACTTCTCTGATGATGGCTGAGCAAGGCACTGATCTGTTTCCTTGACCATCGACATCCAGTTGTCTGGCATCAGTTTTATAAAGACCATTCTTTTCCCACAGAAGGTTCTCAACAACCTCGTCAGACCCAGTTGATAGTCAGAGTTACTTCTGGTCTGTCAGTTTTACTCCATTCATCTTTATGCTGCATTTGATCACTTCAGTACTGTAACTTTTATAGTAAGTCTTGAAATTAAGAAATAAGAATCCTTTAACCTTTTTTTTTTTTAACTTTGAAGTGTTTGGACTATTATGGCTCTCTTAAATTTTTCACATTTTAGAATCAGATTGGTATTTTTATCCAAAGATGTGATATTTTGATAGAAATTAAATTTAATATATAGATTAATTTGAATAATATTGCTATCTTAACAATATGAAAGATTTCAGTCAGTGAACATGGTGTGTGTGTGTGTGTGTGTGTGTGTGTGTGTGTGTGTGTGTGTGTGTGTGTTGCTTTTCTCATTGCTGTGACAGGATACCCGGCAGAAACAGAGAGGGAAATACATTTTTGCTTACATTTCCAGAGGATTAGAGTCTTCTATGATGGATAGACATAGCAGAGGGCTTGATCCGTATGCCAGAATACATGGCTATTATTTTTTAAATGGTTTTTTAAATGCTTCTACCAGGAAGCAGAAGCTGGAGTAAGAATTAGGACCGGCTACAACTTAAGAAGGGCCCCTCAGCAACCTAATTTTCCAGCTTGGTCTTATTTCACCTCCTAAACATTCCTAAAGTTTCCTGAAGCTGTACTACCCAACTAGGGGCCATAGAGAAGGTAATTTATGCTTGATTTAGTTTAGAATGTGTTATTCAAGGAGGTTTTAGTTTTTTACCATGTATTGCTATCGAGGACATGTATGTGTTTATGTGTGTGAGCCAGTGCTACACATACATGGGTCCTTCAGAAAGTCCTGTACGTATATTATTTCACTCAGTAATTTGATTTCCAATGGTATTTCTTATGTGTTTATTGGTTTTATTTTTTCTAGAAATACCAATAAAACCAATATTCCTCATTTACTTGAGTCAGTCTTAGACATAGCAAATAAAAGTATGTATTTTTTTCCCCTTAGAGATTAAGCAAGTAATGCTGGGTAAGTCATCAATTTTAGAATTTGAATGGTGAGATAGATTAAGTCTACTAATTGGATTTTGTTTGTTTGTTTTAAATGCTGCTTGCATGTGCTTTTGGCAGAGGATTAGCTCAGAGTATTCTCAACTATGGGCAGTACCTTCTCCTGTGGTGTGTTTGGAAATGTGTGGAATGTCATTTCGACACTACAACTCTGAGTGTTATTTTGTCATTTTGATATTGTGACTCCCTTCAAACATGTTATTAGAATTTGGTAGCTGGATTCCACTAATGTGAAGAAGCATTGAGCAATATGAGGGGTCAGGTCCACCCACTTAAAGCTACCCAAAATTCTGTTGTTATTCCCATTGAGAAATAGATAGTTAAATTTCTCAGTAACACTTGGAGGAGTTAGCCATAGTCTAGGTTGGATTTTTTTTGTTTGTTTTGTTTTGTTTTGTTTTTAAAGACAGGTCTCATGTAGCTTAGGTTGGACTCCAACTTGGTATGTATTAGAGGATGTTCTTGAATTTTACATCCT